>NC_056728.1:1347942188-1348004688 GCF_019279795.1 Protopterus annectens
ATGATAAATGGCCACATTCTTATAATCATTTGACACCTGGTCTGAGGTATGTATTTAGTTCAGTAACTGCTACAATACCCAGAAAATTCTGGATAGGGACTAGAAAATGTGCCATAAACCTAGATTGTCAGAAAAGGTGCACCAAACCTAAGCGGTTTCAAGTTCTTCTAGATGGACAGCATCATCCAGTGGGATCATGTATGTCCTGTAGTTAGAACAAGAAAAAGATACAAGCTGGGAGCATTCACACTATCACAGCCAACCAGTGAAGCAAGTGTGATCAGTGAAATTAATTGCTGTCATCAAAAAAGAACTTGCGAGAAGTAAACACAGCTTCTAACAATAAAACAAAAAGATGGTGAAAATGAATTGAGAGAAGCAGGTGTAAGTTCACATTCATCTGGAAGGAAAAGTCTGCAGAAAGCAAAATTCTGAATGATGATGGCTTTGTCATCACAAAAAAGATTATCAGACAGCTTTTTTCGATGATGCTGGCTTCGTCATCACCTAAAAAGATTGTCAGATGTTTTTTTAAGCTTCCCTTTCACAGTAAGTGTCTCAATCCTCTTTTCAAAGCCTAGTAACTATCAGCATACTGCTGTCTTAGTACATATACCCCAACACCTGGTACTGTGGGTGTCACTGAACAGTTGTATAGCAGCCTTGATGAAATCCTAAGCAGTACTCCAGAGTAATAAAACATTATTCTGTCTGGGGATTTCATTGCTGGAGCTGATTCTGATAACTTGAAAGGAGCAATTAAGTATGAGGTGAGGGCAGAAGAGGTTGAAGTACAGTGGCATGTTGTAACTGAACATACCTCTCACTGATTATAATTTTCCTTTGCCTTGCTTCAACTCATAGTCTTACCAACTTCCACTCTTTAAATGGTTTAGCCACAGTACAGCACTGAATCAATATGAAAATGTCTTCCTGGAGCACAGTCATCAATCATACTGCCCAGCCACTACCACCACTAAAATTATGCCACTGTATCTAACACACAGAATTGAATTTCATGTTAACTGGAAGAGACAGTGCTGCTTGGTCATCCTGTGAGACTAAAATAGAATTTAAATTTGCATAAGAGGGCTGGCTGGTCATTCCCATTATTTGTTCCCTCTGTCAGTAAGGACCAAAGGGGATACCCAAGGATGGACTTATGGATTTCAATCCAGTTGTCAAGATTTATTTTAAAGAAACTTAAGGAATACTTTTTTGACATGGAGTGGGTGCTTATTCCATAGGTAGAGTATCCTTTAGAAGAGCTATCTATCCCACCAATAGTTTCTTTTGATATTTCAGTGTAGGATGTGGATGTTGGTGATATTTACAATTTTTTTTATATGCAATAGGTCAAGTAAAGTAGGGTATTATGTAGCTGTAAATGGCAAGCAGCAGTTCCTACCCAAGAGTCAAGACATTGAGGAGAATGAAAGGGCTTTCTGTCTCTCAGAGTAACTTACCAAAGATTTTTTAGTTAGAAATTATTTTGTTTGGTATGCCAAATGAGACATTATATTCCAATTTGAACCTGGTTAAGGGGGAGCAGAAAAACATTAACTTCCTTTGATCTGGAGGATGTACCTTTAGTAATTAGTTGTACTAGGTAGAAGGATTTCCTGTTATAGTGGATACATAGTGGTCAGACAAGAAGGTATCATTATCAATTTAATACATTTTGTGCTGAGTTTTAGAACCACAGCCTTGGCACCAGGAAATTAATATGGTTTAGGCCATATCATGTCAGCTGGAGAGTTTATGGCAGAACTCAGTTTACAATCATCAGCAAACTCTCTCAGCCAGAACCCTGTTGCAAGCATGGACAACTTGCTTGTTGTGAGCAAGTATAGGCTAAATAGGAGTGGACCCACCGAAGAACCCTGTGGAATGCCACTGGTGATAAACCTTTTCGAAAAGAAAAAAAAAGTTCCACCAGTCTTCATTGTGTGGGTTCTGAGAACCAGTTGACAATCCAGCAAGTTACATAGGAGTTAATATTAAAGTGCATAAGCTTACGTATATCAGAGAATGGGACAGTTTCAGACACCTTCACTAGATTAAGATAAGTAGTGTGGAACAACTTACCCTCATCTGGTGTTTCAGTTACCTTCTTAAAGAAGTCCACCAGGCACACTAGACAGGATCTGCCCTCCACAAGGCCAGTTGGTTAGGATCAAAAAATTGCAGGCCACATATATCCTAATTTATGAGTGCCATTATAATATGCTCCATTACTGTACTGATATACTGGTAATGTTACTAGGTCTGTAGTTCCCTGGGTCAGTGGCAAGGCTACCTTTGTGTAGGGGTACTACTGTAACTGTTCTTTAAACCTTGGCCTGTATTCAATGGAGAGGCTGAGGTTAAAATGGTTTATGAGGAAGTAAGTGAGGCTGTACTTAATACTGACCAAAAGAGTGCTTGTTTTGCTGATGGACCCCATACTTTAGTGTTTTTAGTTTTGAATACAACATTTAGGACCTGTAGGACAGCATGGACAAGTTAGAAACTTAGGATAAGCACGGGGTGAGTGGGGTTATGGTGGATAAATTTGCCCTTGAGTAAACTGACAATGTCTTTTGCATCAGAAAAAGTAGCACCATTATAGATTAGCTGATCGCTTTATCGAGTATTACTTTGGGGTTTCCTAATGTAGTTTAAGAAGACCTTACGATTATCCTTGTAGGTGGTGGTGATATTAAAGTTTGTACATGGCTTTGCAGGACTTGATCTGAGTTTTTTTTCTAACCTTTTTGAGATTGCCCTTAGAACAGGGGATATTGAGTTTATTTAATAGTGGTAGATGTTTTTGTTTTTCTTTACAGTTTGTTAATAGTAAAATTCCACCTTAGGGCTTATTTTTAAATTTGCCATCATACTTATGGTGGTTGGGAACAGATGCCTCAATGCACAAATTCAAGTGGGAGTAAAAGTTACTGATTTAAGTGTCTACTTTAGATACCTGGTCCCCTGGGGGTAGTGGCTTTTAAATTTGATTAGGAGTTTGGAGTTAAATTCCTGAATACAATGGGTTTGGTGGTTGTAATCTTGTTTTGGATTCTCAAGGAAAATCTGATGGAATGGTAGTCTGATGTGATATTTTTCTGGTAAATATTTTTAGTTTCATGTCCTTTATTTCTTGTTCTGCTGTATATAATTACGTCTGATGAGTTCCTGTGTTTCTGTTTGATGCTGTTGTATAACTATTTGTATACTTTGGGCTTGTACCTGAAAAGATTAATTAAGTGTATGTACATCATTCCCACTGCTGCTGTAGCCTTTAGGCTATATGAATTGTGTCTTGCCTAAGACATATCAACCAGACAGTTTGCAAATGCTTTGACTTCCATCCATACGTTCACTCTTACTGCTATATGCAGTTTGATCAGACCTTACAAACTCACCCATACATATAGTGTTTTTACTTTTATTTACTTTAGTGGTTCTGGCTGATTAAGAAACCCGCTATTTCTTTAATATTGGAAGTTTCCCAAGATGGACCACTATTTTGTGCTTTGGCTAATTTGGGGGCTTATTTTGTGAAGAAATGTACTGCTTATGTAAATATTTCCGCTTTTAAACAAAAGTTTTATGTGTGGAAGAGTTTTATTTGGGCAGGAAATACTGTGTGTGATGTACTGCTTGTGTTCATGATCTGACAAGTTACCTGCCATTTTTTCTGTCAGACTAATTTTATTCTAAAGGAGTTTCTGTCAGGAAACTAGTACACTGCCTATACATTGCAATGTTTTGGGGACATTGCATTTGTGTGAACGTGTAAGCGTGCTGTTTGTGCAAAACCGTTTGATAACTTGCCTTCTGGTCGACTTATTCTGGCATTTCTCACCATGTCTGAAGCATCCTCCTCAGTGATAGCATGGATGCTTACCTCTCTTCTGCTGGTCTAACTTCCGTAGTTCCTAGAAAGAAAAAGCAACTTACAGTGGATATAAAAAGTGTACACACCCCTGTTAAAATGCCAGGTTTTTGTGATATAAAAAAATGAGTCCACAATAAATTATTTCAAAACTTTTCCCACCTTTAATGTGACCTTTAACCTGTACAGTTCAATTGAAAAACAAACATCTGTTAGGGGGAAAAAAATAAAAAAGGTACAATAAGCTGGTTGCATAAGTGTGCACACCATTAAACTTGTACTTTGTGTCAGCCCCAGTGGACAAGGAAGATTTTAGACAGATTTAGTAAGAGAATTTTTTTTTCTTCTTCCACTTTGGAGTATAGAATTCTTAACTATCAGACCCACATGTGGAAGTTTGTGCTTTTTGTATAGGCAGTTTGAGAGACCTAGCTACTACTCTTCCCCTGAAGGTATTGCTTATCTTACTCTTATTGTTTCCAACATTGCCCATGTATCTAAACATGCCTTAAGGAGTGTGTATGATTGTGCAGATATGGTATCTAGGGTTTCTGCTTCTGCTACTGTTTTGAGGAGATATGCCTGAGTGAAGAATGAAGTTTTCTGATGAGATAGTCTGAAACTTTTAATTCAGCTTCTGATAAGGAGATTTTACTTGTCCCATTTGTTGCTTGGGTCCTCAAACAATTTGATGAGGGAGATGGAAATTAATTCATGGAGTTTCTACGATTTCTCAGTCCTCCCTGTGCAAATCTCCCAGAGTTTTTCACATCTAGTAAACAGAACAAGCAATCCCTTCCTTTTCAGGCCAAGCAGGGAAACAAAAATAGACGGCAGGTGGGGAGCAATAAGAAAAAAGGCTTTCAAAAATAAAATGATTTAGTCTACAACTTCAGAATGACTATGACAGCATTCTTCCCCTCCTGCCCCAATATCAAAACCCATCCCAACCACTGGCTTTGTACATTTCCCTTTGGCAGTAGATTGTGACAGGCTTGTGGATGTTAAAGGTAAATCAGGAGGGATAAAGCTGCCATTGGATTAAAAAAAAATTTTTTTCAGGAGAGTTCCACGCCCAATCTCTGAATCAAACAGATTTTTTTATTGAGGTTCTTCCGCATTTGCTCACCATAGGAGTCATAGATATACTGTTGGTAAATCTAAGGGGCAAAGGTTTCTATTCTGGAATGTTTCTAATATGAAATAAAAAGTCTTCTTTGAGACCATTTCTAGATCTTTTCTTCCTAAATCTGTATGTAGAAGTTCCTAAATTCAAGAAGGTGATCCTTCATGGTGTGTTACGTATCATCTCCCAGATTAGTTTTATGATAACATTTGAGCTAAAAGATGTACAGCATCACATTCCGTAGCCAAAGCCTTCAGAACATTTCTCAGATTTTCTGTGTCTGGATGAAGTTATCAATTCTCTGCATTACCCTTTAGGTTATCTACTGCTGCAAGGAAGTTTACAAAAGTGTCGGTCTCCAGTCATTGCTCATTGCAGACTGAATGACACTGATTATTTTTCCTTATTTAGAAATAAATGTCAAGAATCCTTAACATGGGTTTCATCTCTTCTGTCCAATGTGGGATTCCACTTGAACATTCAAATGTCCTTGTTGACCCCATCACACAGGGTTGTCTTTCTAGGATGTCTTATAGAAGCTCTGCAGCAAAAAGCATTTTTATTGATTGATTATCATTTGTTTACCAGGAAAGTCTGATTGGGTAATTGTATCCATTATCAGCAGAGGCCCAGGGAGAAAAGCTCCACAAATATATTTATTTATTGACATTTGTTTACTGGGAAAGCCTGACTGGATACTTTTATCCAGTTTCAGTAGAGGCCCAGAGAGAAAAGCTCCACAAATAAATGAACAGAAAGTACATATGCATAGATGAAAATTGGCATCATATTACAATATACTGTAAGTACACATATATAAACATTAATACATATATGACATGTATAGTAATTCACATATATACCATCATTAAAACAAGATAAATACAATATCATATAGTATTGAAACTCTTTGACATGTTATAGTATGTGCGTTCATTACTCACTCATAAAGAAGATGTTGTTGTCTTTCGGCTTTTCCCGGTTAGGGGTTGCCACAGCGGAACTCCGGTCCACTAATGATTGGCAGTAGATTTTTACGAACGCCGAGGTGCCAGCTCGACATTCAACCTTCAGTGAAGGCATGCCCATTTACGCATGTCTTTCGAACACCCACCCATCCACAGGGAGGACATGCAGACTCCACACAGAAGACACTCCCCGCACTCGAGCCGAGAATCGAACGGGAGAACCTCTTGCTGTGAGGCAACAATGCTACCGCTGCACCACCGCACTCATAAAGAAAATGTCAGAGTGGAAAAATAAAAACAATGGTTAAGAAGAAGGAGAAGAAGAGAGAGAAGAATGTGAAAAGCATTTGTTAGAGGGAATAAGCAGGGTAGATGTGGGAGACAGGAGAAAAAATTAGTAAAATTAAGATTAAAAGTAAGGGAAATAAGAATAAGATAAATAAATAAAAGGAAAAGAAGAGATAGAAGGTATTAGTGGTGAAGGAGCTAAAATTGTAGCCAGGAGAGATAGCAGCAAGTGTAAAGCCAAGAGTCAGAGAGGAATTATTTTAGTGGCAGCTTAAACAAATAAATGATCATCTTAACTACTGCTGTAGTAGCCTTAGCTATGTGGATTATATCCTGCCAAGGATATAATGGCCAGTTAGCTTCCAAAGCTTCAGGGCATGTTCCAGATGTCCACACTGTCAAGCAGTTCAAGCTGAGCTGACTAAAAGACAAGTTTGGGCTCAGAGCCCTTCAGGACTGAGTTTTCTCCTCTGTGGCTTTTGAAGATTGACAGTAAGCTTGTACTTTCCTTTGCAGCCTATTGCAGGGCAGATAAGTACCCTTTTTGAAAAAAAAACTTTCATTTTCTTAGATTTATTGATGTTGTATTACTTTCCTGTTCAGGAAAGTTATCTTAAAGCTAGGAATGTTGTGTTTTAACAGACTTGTCTCATGATTATAACGTGCTTTTAAACAGAGCACTTATTTTTTTTCTGTCAGTTTAAAAGTACTGATAAGTAACAGAAAACATACTTTCTATGGAAAAATTGTGTTTACTTTTCCTTGGTGGGGCTGGCATAGTGTTTATTTTATTTATTCATTTGCATTTGTTTACCGTGATGGTCCACTGGGCCATAGTGAGCCCATTTTTATTGGAGGCCCGAGGAGAAAAGCTCCACACTAAAATGAACAATACATAATATAAACAATATACAGTACATAACTTACAATACAGTACAGTAGATCAGCAGGATCAGTACATACAATACAAGGGTCGCAGTTGGCAATTGAAAAATCAGAGTACAGTGTTAAGAGTTACAGTATCAAGGATAAAGTAGTTTACACAATTAGAATATGGCAAGATAGGATACAGCAAGTAATTAACACGAAGTTATAAGCTTGAGTATAGGTGAGCAAATGTAGCAGATAGTACCAGCACTGTAGTTAAGTAAGTGTTTTGAGATAGAAAGAGTTATATCAGAGAATTAATAAATGAAGGTGTAGGTTAGTATAGAGCAGGGAGTCTGGATTGCTGGTAATCCTAATTGATAGTGGGAGGGTATTCCAAAGTTTTGCAATAGTAAAGGAATAGAGCAACTGATCAGCTAAAAGGTTTGTTTTTTTTTCTACTTTCAGGATCAGTTGATTTTCAGAATAGAGAGGTCTATTTGGATGGCACAGCATAAGTAGAGAAGAAAGGGCAGGGCAATTTGATGGCTTGTATATAAATTTGTGTGCATTGGTTAACTGAAAGTATGTAAGAAAATGTGGGAGTTCTAGTGAATTTAGTAGGCATGAGGTGGAACAATGGTGAGATGAATATTTTGCATTGGTTACAAATTTAGCAATTTTATTTTAGCATGTGTCAAGTTTGGATGTCAGAGAGGTCTGGATGTTGGTAAGAAGAGGGGCTCTGTATAGAAGAGATGATAGGAAGGAAGAGTCTAGGGACAGTTTTGTGGAGTGGTTGAGGAAGTATTTGTGTCTATAAAGGATGCACAGTTTTTAATGTTTTTTTTGATATTGCTGTGATTATGCAGGTCAAATGTTTGGTTTTCATCTATGATGATACCTAGTAGTTTTATATTTGGTACAACTTCAGTGATAGTGTTATTTTGAGAATGAATAGTGACTTCATCCTTGTTTAGGGTGGTGTTTTTTTAGGGGTAAATAGCACAAATTTAGTTTTATTGGGGTTTAGGGCGAGATGATTATTGGTCATCCAAGTTTCAGTAGAAGTGAGGGCACCTTGGGTGAGTTGCTGTAGCTCAGATGTGGACCTGGCAGTGTAGATGATGCTTGAGTCATCTCCATATTGGATGACAGTACCTTGACTAAGAGTAGTGTGGACGTTGTTAATGAAAATACTGAACAGAAGGGGCCCAAGTATGGATCATTGGGGAACACCTGTGATTGTGTTTAAGAATGAAGAGAAAGAATGTTGCCACTTGGTAGATTGTTGCCTATTTGTGAGATAGTTTTTAGAACCAGTTTAGGACTGGGGTGAGATGCCTACGTTAGAGAGTTTAGTGAGAAGAAGAGGGGTAGGAGACTGTATCAAAGGCCTTAGAATGGTCTAAAAAGAGTGAAGAAACCATTTTTCCAGCATCAGTTAACTGTGTCCATGAAGGATGTAAGAGCTGTAGTAGTACTATGACCACGCCTAAAACCATGGTGAGTAGGAGAAAGGATTTGCTTATGAAACAGGTAATTAAGAAGTTGATTATGTGAACACATTTTTCTATGATCTTAAAGATGGGTGAGAGAATAGCAATAGGTTGAAAGTTGGAAATGTCAGTGTTGTTTTCCGCCTATATGGAGAGGAAGAATATATGCTTTTTTGCCTGATTGAAGGTGCATGGGACTCCTGAATAGATCTATTAAGAAGTATGCTGATGGGGTAAGCAGTAGAGCTGGCTGATATTTGTAGGAATTCTAGAGGTATGTTGTCAGGGGCATTGGTGCCTCTTTTTATTTAAGAAGCAGATTTTTTAATGGTGGGGTTAGGTACAGGTGATACAGAAAAGCTATGTAATGAGGAAGTAAAGGTATTTTGTGTAGATGGATCTGGAGGGGCTAGGTTAGTTTGTGGCTGGTGGCGGTGAGGTTAGCTATGGTATTAATGAAATGTGAGTTAAAGAGCGAGGCTGTTTCAGTGGGTGTTTTATCCAGATTTGGACAATGATTATTCTTTGAGCCTGGATTTAGTAAGGAATTGATGGAGTTACGTAGTTTTGGGGTGTTTTGCTTAATGTTGGTTTTGTCGACTAAGGCAGTGGGTTTTTGACTAGATGCTTTACTTGATTATGAAGCTGTTTATATTGTGTGAGGTCAGCGGGATGTTTTTGCCATGATTACTATGCTTTGGCTTTGTGGGTTTGGTAAGCCAGCTGGCATGATTCAGTTTTACTCTCTTTTAGCACAGCTAAATTGTTTAGGATCCTGAGAAATGTTGAGCTGAGGAACTCGACAGTCTCGTCAGGGGGAAGAAATTTTAGTGCATCTCAATTGATGCTGTGTAAAGTTTTATTCAGTGTGGTTGGGCAGAAGTGGGATAGTTGCTTATATTGGTGTTTACTTAGTTTTGGGGTAGTTTTGCCTAGTGTAAAGGCAGGTAGGTGGTCACTTATACTGTTAGGGAGTGTCCCTGAGGAGGAGTTTCTGTTTGGGTCTGAGACCATAATCCAGTCCAGGACTGAGCCACTGTCATTGCTTTGTTGGGTCTAGTTGTGTTGGTGAGTAGCTGGGTAAAGCTATATAGGTTGATGTTGGTGGAAGGATGGTGGTGGGGGATATCAAGACAGTTAATATTGATGTCTCCCAGAATGATTGTTTATTTTTTTTATACTAGTTGTTGTCCATGCAAGGATTTCTTCTAATATAGGAATGTTATTGTGTGGGGAAGATATATAGGACTGCAATACAGAGTCTTTTACAGTTATTCATTTTTAGGAAGGCTATTAATGTTTTAGCTGTGGAAAACTGTGGGATAGTCTTAGTATATGGAACTATAGTAAAGACATTTGGGTATATCAGAGCAACACCTCCACCTTTTTATGGGGTCTATCTGATCTGAGACAAGCAACGACAGAGGACAGAAATTCGGCATCTTTAATGTATGGTTTTAATCAAGTATCAGTAGTGACTATAATATCTGGTTTGTTGTGAGCTATCCAGGCATGTAATTGTAGAATTTTGTTTCTGATACTTTGAAGGTTAAGGATTGTGAAGTTTAGAGATTTGTAAGAGTTAGAGGGTTGAGAATGGAGGCGATGGGACCTGGATTGGGATGTATGTCTCCACAATGGGATAGATTGGAATATGTATGTGGGAGACTATTTGGTTGCCATGTTCTTTTCGTTTTGTAATGTTAATCTAGAGCAAAGTTTGTATTGTTGTTGTTTTGTAGGGGAAGGATTTTTACTTTGGTATGTAAAATTATGTCTGTTGCACATAGCATAGAGGCTACTTCAGAGAAGCTGGTAACATATTGTGTTTGTGTAGATGTTATAGATGTAGGTTTGTAATATATATAAGTTGTTTGGAGTGATGTTAAGTGTAGTAGGAGATAAAAGGATAGAGAGAGGGTGAGGAGTACTGTGTTAGAAATAAGAGACACTGTAGAAAGGGGGGTGCTTGTGTAAGTAACGTAAAGTTGTCTTTATTAAGATGTAAGTAGTTTTAGAGGGAAATAGTTCTTCAGCTGAGATGGGGCTGGTTGAAGTGGAGTTTGGCTAGTTATTGGGTAATGAGTCATGGGTGAAGGTTAGGAATGAGTTAAAGTGGGAGTGATTTTAAGATGAGTTTGATTGGATGAGTTGTAATGGTGGGAGGGGCTGGGGAGAGAATAAATGTAATTGATATGGGGGTGTGTGGGAACGGGGGTAGGGCAGGTGAGCAGAGTGAGCCTGAGTGGAGCGGGGGCAAATGGAGTGGGATGAGCCTGAGACATGAAAGGTGAAAGCCCTTTTTACTGTGTTTTATCTATCAAAAAAGTAACTTTTCTGGACTGGTGGTTTTTCTGGCATTTACTGCCTCTTTTCGCTAGGAAAGAGGCGCCATTTTTGACTTGACCATGGAACAGACTACCGGTCCCACAGTCAGTCCTTCTTCCAGCCACAACTAAAAATGTTAAGCAACAGATTTTGCCACCAAAGCAGGCCAGCAATTTGCCTCAACCGCAGGTGGGTGACTCTGCATTGGCTATTTGTTGTACCCCAGACCACTCATCTTTTAACCTGGATTACTCTGGTTTAGCACCTCCAGCCACTATGGACTGGGGGGTTGGGTACATCCAGTGCCTTTGTTAGAATCCCCTCAGTGGGCAAGGGAGAGCCACTCTTGTTGATCCTGGGAGAGGGAACAGGGAAGGTTAACCTGTTGTGCTAAAATGCTGTGTCCATCCCTGAGGAAGCAGCTGCTGCCATTAGTAATACAACTGGCCCCGTTTTTCTTTTCAAAAAGAAACAGAAAATCAAGCATATATCTTCTACTCCTGAAATTTCATTAGACTATAATAGTTTACTTGGTCTGGCTCAGGGTTTGATTCAGGCTATTCATCCTTCTTGTAAAGTAGTTTATGGTGAAACAAAGAGGGAATTCCTCTTTTCCTGAAGAGATTCAATATTCTTAACATGAACAGTAAGATGCAGGGATGGATTTACTTTTTTCCTCAGATTTCTGATTCAGACT
The DNA here is from genome assembly GCF_019279795.1 of Protopterus annectens. Classification (NCBI taxonomy): domain Eukaryota; kingdom Metazoa; phylum Chordata; order Ceratodontiformes; family Protopteridae; genus Protopterus; species Protopterus annectens. Next base: position 1,347,953,842 of record NC_056728.1, read on the forward strand.
CTGAGGAGAGCTCAGTTTCAGATTCTCCAAGTGGTAGGTTTCTTTTTCTCTGAGACTATTGCTAAAATGTGCCAGTGTTTTCAGTGGGAGAACACGGAGGTTTCTCAGTCCCTTAGAAAATACTATGAACTGGTATTGGAAACAGAAGGATTTTCCAGAACCGACACCCATTCCTCTTGTTCTGTCAGCTTTAGGGATGTGTATTATTGCCTGCAATTTTTGTGTTAGCCAGCTGCCTCTACAAAGGCAAGTAGGATGTATAAAATCCCTCAGTCTTTTACATTTTTATACACTATTCCCAAACCTGACCAAGCAGCTATAGCTTTAATTGATCTCACTGCTGCTAATCACCTAGTTAATTCCAGTCCTGCTCTTTCTGATAAGGATTAGAAAATTGTAGATAGGTATGGGGGGAAAGTATACTTCTGCACCTTTAGTTTTCAGAATTTTGAATTGCGACATTCATATGTTAGTTTGTTCTGGCAAATTGTGAAATATGAGGAATGTTTTATCTGCAGTTTCTTCTTGTGAGGAAAATCTACTTTAAATAACTTACTTCTTTCGTATAGGTCACTACTCATTATTTGCAATCTGTGTATGACTCTATTAATACTTCTTTCAGGGCTATGGCCACTGGTAATGTTTTAAGAAGTTTTGCATGGCTGCACTCTCAGAACCTTCCCGATTATATTAAAAATGAGATTTTAAATTCTGACTTGGATAGAGATTTATTGTTTGGCCCCTCTGCTGCATGATGAGGGGAACAAGTGATTCAGGGGATTTCTTAATATTTTTCAGCCCTTCTTTTTCAAATTGTCCAAGGGATTTTCTTTCTCTTCTTCCATTTTTGGCAGAAAACAGAAAAAAACTGTTTCAACAGAATTCATGTAAACAAACATTGAAGAAGGAATGGCAAGTGAGTTCCAAAAAGAAGTCTCTAACCTCCCAGTACCAAGGACAGTCCAGTATGTCTGAATGACTATTCAAGATACCTTGTGACCTCAACCCACTGTGCCCCTTTTTCTTCCATAAAGTCTTAATCTCCATTTTTCTCTTTGACAACAGATTGCTTCAGACAAATGGGTCCTGAATATCATTCATCCAAGTTACAGATGACAGTGGGAGGAATTTCCTCCCCCTTTCCAGGAGGTCATTCCTCAACCTCCAGATTAGACTGTTTTGTTTCCACCTGTTCTTTATCATATGCTGTCCCAAGGACTGATAGATCCAGGTCCTTCTCTCCAAATGGAGAAAGTTTTTTCAAGGATGTTCCTAGTGCCAAAGAAAGAAAATGCTTGTAGACCAGTTCTGTCTTTCCTAAACCTGTTTGTGATAGTGTCCTGATTCAAAATTGTCACTTCACAACCTCTTTCTCCTCTATCACATTTGTAGTAACACTGGAATTATAAGATGCTTATCATCACATCCCTATTCATCCAGACTTTAGATGTTTCTTAAGGTTTTGTATGTCTGGCTCACATTATCAGTTTTCTGCCTAAACCTTCCAACTATCCAGTGCACCAAGAGTGTTCACAAAGTGTTTAGCCCCAGTTATAGTTTATTACAGATTACAGGGTATCCACATTTTTCGTATTTATGAACTGCTCATCTTTGCAGAGTCTTTCTCAGATTGTCAGGAATCTCTGTCTTGGGTGAGAGATCTCTTAAACAAGCTACAATTCAAAAGTCTTTCTTGACTCCCTCACACAGGATTGTGTTCCTGTAAGGTCAGCTAGACACCTCAGTTCAAAGAGCTTTTCTTCCACAAGGAAAATGGATCCATATTTTGATCTGTTTCTAATGTTTTCCAGTAAGACTTCAGACCTTGCAAGGGAATACCACAGAAGTTTGCATCTCATGGCATCTATAATTCTCTTGATACCCCTGGTAAGATTACACATGAGAAAGATATAGAGATATCTAAAAGCTCTTTGGTTCCAACATCAATGCCCTTTATCTTTTCAAGTCACAGTTCTAGAGTTTGTCAGAAGAGAAATCTTTTGGTGGAGACAACTGATGTCCCTAAATCTAGGTCTCCCCTTCTCCCTGCCTGCTCCAAAAGCAGACAGACTCCACAGACACTTTGGACTTTGAGGAGCAGTTTCAGGAGGGATAAAAGTGCAGAGGTGTCGGATACCAAGGACAGACACAAGCACATAAATATCTAGGAGATGCTTGTCTTAATCAAGGCACTCAACTCTCTAAACCATCTTTGGTCCCATGGACCTCTTCAAAGTGCTTTCAGACAATACTACAGTCATGTGGTACATCAAGGTGCAAGGTGGGAAAGGTCGTACCCCCTTAGCAGACTACACCAGCCATGTTAGCTTGGGATATAGCTTCAAAACACAGTCTCACTCTACAGGCATCCTTCACTCTGTCAGAGCAAAACTGTGTGGCAGACAAGCTGAACAGGACCAGGGCAGACCCTCATAAATGGAAACTAGATCAGGGGGTCTTCTAACATTTGATCCATTCTCTGCGGAGTTCCTCAATTAGATCTTTTTGCCTCCTTATTGAATGATCTACTGGCAAGATTCTGTTCCAGAACTCTATATAAGAAGGGCTGGAAGGCAGATTCCTTTTTCTTTCTTTAGATAGGAATGTTTATGTGTGTTTCTCTACCCTTTCCACTAATATCCAGGGTAATTTTGAAAATTCTTAAGGGATCCCTCAAGATCATTGTGGTGACTCCCTTCTGGCCCCCTCAGCTATGGTTCTCCCTTCTTTTGGAAATGGCCAGGGCACTTACCATAAGCATCCTCACAGAATGAATCTACTTACACAAGAAGAGGGGTGTTTGTTACATTCTAATGGCACTCATTTTCAACTGACTGCCGGCATGCTAAGGTCTTAATTCCTTTTAGGCATTTGCTTACTGAGGATGCACAGCAAGCGCTAATAGAGGCAAGAAAGCCTGCTACTAGAAAATAATATATTAGCAAATGAAAAAAGATTTTATTTAACAATATAAACAGCACCCATTTAGGGCTAGTTGTTCTCTGGTTTTACAATATTTGTGTGAGTTACTATCTTTTGGCCTTTCTTAGTTCTCTGCCAAGGCTCATTTATTGGCCATTTCAGAATGTCTGCCCATATATTCTCCTCTTTCAAGGCCATTTCTTGTCAAGGTGTTTTTCAAAGAGGATTTACATAAGAGGCCACCAAGTAAACTAGTGACCTCTCCTTGGGATCTTAATTTTATGTTAGAGAAGCTAACACTTGCTTCATTTGACCTAGCAAATCTGGCTGACTTGAGGTTCTTAAGATAGAAAACGGTTTTACTGATTGCTCTGACCTGTGCAAGAAGGGTATAGCTGTCCATCTCCCACTTTTCTTTACTGAATCTAAACATGGGGAGAAAGGATATTCCACAGTTTTAGATGTCCACGGACAACTCGGGTACTATCTTGATAGAACTAAATTTCTCAGATCATGGGATCACTTGTTTATTTCTTGTGAAAGTGAGAATAAGGGACAATCTATTTCAAATCAGACTACTTCCAGATGGTTCTGTAAGGCTATAACCTTTCGTTGTACTCATCATGACAAATCTATTTCAGGCAGGGTCAAGTCCCACTCTACCAGGGCCTTGGCTTTATTTATGGATTTTTGGAAAGGGTTCTATTCTAGAAATATTCTAGAAGCTGCTACTTGATTTTCTGTACATAGTTTTACAAAGCACTGTAAGCTTGATTCTTTCTCTAGGTCCAGATCAAGCTTTGCTAGGACCATTCTGCAAGGGTTCTTCTCCTTCCACCTCCCAAAATCTACCCAGATTGCTACTGCATAAGTGATCAGTATGGTGAATACATTAAAGTTGTGTAAGTTGAACTTACCATAATGGTAGATTTTGAATGATCACTGATGCAGTAGCTGCTGCCTCCCACTATCTCCCTTGAGTTTTGCTGTGTTTTTTATGTCAGGGTGTGGACCATTATATTTTGCTGTTCCTAGCATAGGCATTTCAGGGCTCAGCCTCCCTCTTTCTGCTGGCAAGAAAGCTCTGAAAGGCTTTGCACCAAAACTTGCCTTTCACTTGGCTCAGCTCGAGTTGCTTGACAATTTGGGTGCATGAAAGGTGCACTGAAGTTTTGGAAGCTGGCTGGCCATTGTATCCTTGACAGGATATAGTCCATGTAGCTAAGGCTACTGCAGCAGTGATCATTTGAACATCTACTGTTATGATAAGTTAAACTTCCACAACTGTGCTTTATGTATTGCCGTGACTGGTGCAGGATCCTATTCCAGACTTTTGATTCACAGTGGGAGTATATAGTCTGACCACAGTTTTTGTAAGGCTTATGAGATGTCAAGCAGATTTTTGTCAGACAATCAAAGGTGGAGAATTTGGAGGTAGTGGTGGAGAAATGTACTTACAGCTGGGCAAAAAGTGGGATTAAATATAATTTATAAAGACAAGATGGGTATAATTTAGTTATTGTGATAATTCCAGCCAGTTTAGCTATAAAAAAAACAAAAGATACGTATACATAGGTGAAAACTGACTTCGTATTACAATATTCTGTAAATATATAGATTAATACAAATATTAATGCACATTTGACATACAGAATAATATACATATACCATTATTAAAACAAGATAAGTACAATATAATGTAGCATGGAAACATGTTGACATGTTATAAGTGAGCGAGTTTATTACTCACTCATAAAAGTAAATGTCAGAGTGCAGAGTGGAACATTCAAATTCTGGATAAGGAAGAGGAAAGGAAGGGAGGTGACAGTGAGCAATAAGCATTTGTTAGAGTTGATAAGTAGAGTAGATGTGGGTGACAAGAGAAATAAAGAGGGAAAGTAAGATTAAGACTAAGAGAAATAAAACAAAAAAGAGGAGAAATAGGGTGTATATAGGTATTAGAGGAGTAGGAGCTGAAGTTATTAGCCAGGAGAGCAGCATGTGAGAGGAATTCTTTTATTTACGGCTTAAATAAATAAATGTTGTGCATTATGTTAACAGGAGAAGGCTGATTTTTATCTGAAAACTTTCCTGTGCTTCTATGCTCAGTTTCAGACTTCAACCAGAGAGTTTCCCAGGATTCTGAGGTTTATGACATCTATGGTTCTCATTATGCTGTTAACAAGCTGTTTCCTGTGGTCCAGCTTCCATTGCCTAACTGTGTAACTCCGAGCAAGTTACTTAACCAGACAGTGCTTCCGGGCTGACTCTGAAAAAGGATCGTGGAAATAAGTGCTCTACCCCAGATAAACACAAATAAATAAAACTCCTCTTACCAGGTTACACATGAGAAAGATTAAGTGGTATCTGAAAAAACACAGTGACCCAACATTTGCATCCTGTGTAATTTCAGATATGAATCCTGAGCTGTGTAAAATAAGGAACTGCATGGTGAATACTACAAATGCAAGCAAGTGCAGGTCTCCCATTTTCTGCTGTAACTCCAAATCAATATGTAACTAGAGATACCTCAGATTTTGCTTGGGAGGTCAGTTTCCATGGTGGTAAACGTATAAGGCCTGCATAATTCTACAGACAGACCAAATCACATAAAGGTAAAAGAGATGTTGGTTGTAATCCATACCTTAAAATGTCTTCATCATCTGTGCTCCCCGTGACCTGTCCAGGTGATTACTGACAACACCACAGAGATGTGGTACATCAACAAGAAAGGGCCGCAAGGTCTTTATCCTCTGCAAGCTGGTTATGATTTATTGGGAGGTAGCTCTTCAGCACTCTTTAACCCTTCAAGCATTCTACATTCCGTCAGAGCAAAACAAAGTGGCATACAAGCTGAACAGGACCAGGACAGACCCTCACAAATAAAAATTGAATGAAGGGGTCTTCCAGGAATTAATCCAGTTGTGGGGAGCACCTCAAGTAGATCTGTTTACCTCCTTTCAAATCAGACAACTCAACAGATTCTGTTCCGGGACTGTGCAAGCAGATCTGAAAAATGGATTTGTTTTCATTTCCACGGACGGGAATATTCCTTAATGCATTTCCACCCTTTCCACTGATAATCATGGTAATTCTGAAGGATTCTCCAAAAATAATTGTAGTGACCCCCTTTTGGTCTAGGCAGCATTGGTTCTCCCTTTATGGAAATAGCCAAGGGCAATTACCATAAGCTTACTAATAAACTGGACTTGCTCACAGAACACAAGGAGGAGTTTGATACACTCCAGTCTCAAAAATATTCAACTAACTGCCTAGATGATTCAATTCTAATACCTTTTAGGCACCATGGTGTGATGCAGGTTCTAAAGGAGGGGAAGAAAAACGGCTACTAGAAAATCTTATATTCGCAAATCGAAGAGATTTTCTATTTGGTACGTATCCAATAACCAGTTTCCTATCGGAGACTATGTACCACTGGTTCTCAAATATGTGTGAAATTACTAGCCTCTGGCCTGCCATACTCCTCTATTGAGGTATATCTCGCATCCATTTCAAGATGTCTGCCCATGGATCCTCCACTTTAGTCTATTTTTTAGTGAAACGGTTTCTGAAAGGAGTATTGCACCTGAGGCCACCATGCAAACAGGCTGGTCCTTCCTGCGATTTTAACTTTGTGCTGTAAAAGTTAAACACATTTTCATTTGAACCTGCACATCAAGTATATTTAAGGTTCATTAAATGGAAAACTTCATTTCATTTCTCAGACATGTGCAAGAAGAGTATCAGAGTTGCATGGTGGGTGAACCCTATGTCATCTTCCCTAGGCATAGGTTGTCATTTAGAACAAATCTCTCATTCATGCTCAAGGTTGTTTCAGAGTTCAGTGTGAATCAAGCAAACAGTCTCCTAGTGTTCTATCCAGATCCTCAGACTCAGGGTGGAAGGATTCTACATACTCTAGACATGCACAGGCAGATCAAGTACTCTAAGTTATATAGAAAAAATGTTCATCTGTTTGTTTCTTAAGTTGGGATAAAAAAGGACAACTGTGTCAAAACAAACTATTTCCAGATGGTTATGCTTGGCTGTTGCCTTTTGTTATGCCCACTGTGGTAAACCAGTTCCAGGCAGTATTAAGTCTCACTCTGTGAGGGCTTTTTCTTCTCAGTGGCATATTAGAAAGGTGTGAATACTAGAAGCATTCTAAAGGCAGCTACATTGTCATATCTGCATACCTACAAGGCATTACTAACTGGATTCTTTCTCTTGATCCAGGTCTGACTTTGCTAGGACCATTCTCCAGGGGCTCCTTGTTCCATATCCTTCTTCCTCCAAGGTTGAATAAGCTTTGGTAATCAACCAGTTTAGCTTAAATGCTACTGCAGATGAACATAGTACAGCTGTGTAAGTTGCACTTACCTGTAACAATAGATGTTCGAATTCCTCACTGCAGTAGCCATGCCCCCCATCCCGTACTGTATGCGGTTATTGTTTGGAAATACTGCTAGCTATTTTTTGTTTGTTTAGTTCAGGATGGTTATTCTACTACTTAACTCTTGGGCAAGAAAGTCCTGAAGATTTTTCAGTCTGACTGCTGAATTTCAGTTCTCAGGGCTGACCACTGAACAGTCACAATAGAAGTGTGGGAAGGAGCCAGAGCTTTTGGAACCTGGACAGTTGTGTCTTGGATTAATTGCAACACATATAGCCTAGAGGATACTGCAGCAGTTAGGAATTTGAACATTTACTGTTATGGTTTTGTGCAAGTTTCACAACTGTATTTTATGATAAAGTAAACAAAGAATATATAGCTTGATTTAATGCATTGCGTTGACTGCATTTTTTCTTTTATCTCATAATTTTATTTGCATCATCCTATTTTTATTATTTGTTCCTTTTCTCCATCTGTTTCTTTTAGGGCAGGGTTATCATTTGTTGATCTTAGTCCTTTAAAAGCAATTTACCTCTGTCATTGAAATTACCTAGCTATCTAAATAAATAAACAAATATCACACTCAAAATATTCACTGTTAGCATTAGGTGTAGTCAGACTAGTTTTATAGATATGCCATCAAATTGAAATCTCAACTTAGTGAATTATCTAGAGAAGTTGCACATTTTCTGTTCTGTATTGTATTTAAAACTTTTATATCATCTGTGCTGTATAGTTCTGTATTGTACTGTTTGGCAAGCAAAAACTGAGGGTAATGCTACAAGTCTAAATCTCAAAATGCACTCATTCGAGGCATTCCTTAAAATGGAGAACATTGATATCTGTGCAGTGACTGAGACCTGGTTCAAGGCTCTAGAGAGCACCCCTGCATTACGAGGCTGTAACTCATACCACACTTTTCGGCCATCTAACCTGGACCAGAACACTAAAGTCAGAGGTATGTCCATATTCATTAAGGGGATCCACACCTCCAGGCTAGTTGTGCAGCATAATGCATCCGAGGTTATTCAAGTGCAACTAACTCTGGGTAAAACTGCAATCCAAATTGTAGCTTGCTACAGATCCCCCAGGATTCCCACTCCTCTTTTCTTGATATACTGGAAAATATTAGGGTTCAACAAAACACCCTAATAATGGGCGATTTCAACTACCCTACCATTAACTGGGAAAGCTACTCATGTACCTCTCCTTCACTCAGCGCTTTCTGGAATTCATAAATTCCAGTGCCCTGGATCAACTTATCCACACCCCCACCATGGGCAACAGTATCCTAGCCCTAGTCATTACTAACATGAGTGACCAGTGTTCCACACCTGAAGTCAATTCCTCGTTGGTCAGATCCGACCATAAGCTGATCACCCTAGATATCCGCATCCCACCCACCATTAAAGAAACCATGGTAAAATATTTCTCCAAAGCCAACTTTATGCATCTTAAGAAAGAAGTGGCAAACTTCATGACACCCATGCAGATGCGCACAATACAGTTATGACTGCTGAATCCTACACAAATGCACTCCATAAGCACTTACACGAGTGCATGGATCATGCTATCCCAAACAGAACCAAGACACTATCCTCCAGAAAAAGGAAGCCAATCTGGTGGTCCCCTGCCATAAACAAACTCTACAACAGAAGGAAAAAACTGTTGCAAAAGTGAGTAAAATCCCATGAGTGGAGGAGCTCCTTGGCCAGCTTCAGTAAGAAGCTGAGATCCCTTATAAGATCCTCCAAAGCTAGCTATGAAAACAAAATCACTACTGATTCTACTGATTTTAAGGGGAACCACAAAGCATTCTATAGCTATGTCAGGAATCTCAATGGCAACACCCAGATATGCTCTGCGTTACAGCACAACGGCACGAAAATTAAGAACCAACTGATATTGCCAACATCCTAGCAGATAGGTTCAGTGCTAACTTTACCCCCCCCCCCTCATCCCTTAAAGGGCCCATATCTATACAGGAAGAATGCAGAGTCCATATAATTACATCTATGCAGGTAAAAGCTGAACTCTCTAAAACCAAAGACACAGCATCCATGGGACGGGACAACATCCCAGACTGCGTTTTACATGAATTTCAGAACAAACTGGCTCCCCACCTAAGCACCATGTTCAGTCGTAGTCTCATGTCTGGCTTTGTGCCCACTGAATGGCGCACAGCAACAGTTATCCTACTCCACAAAGGGGGGAGCCACCACTGATCCTGGGAACTATCGCCCTATTAGCCTGACGAGCCTGGTATGGAAGGCCATGGAACATATCATCATGGAACTCAAACAGACATTGGTAACCTCCAAACTCTGGACCCCACCCAGTTCAGGTTTGTGAAAGGCAGATCATGCCTTCTGAACCTGATTGACTTCTTTTAGGCAGTCACCAAAGCCGTAGACAAGGGTAAGGTGGTTCATACAGCCTATCTTGACCTCGCCAAGGCTTTCAACACCATCCCCCATTCTGGAATTATAGCTAAACTCATTAAACTAGATATAAATCCCTACATCACAAGATGGGTTGCCAACTGGCTCACTGACAGAACCCACACTGTAAAAGTTGCAGACTCCAGATCTGACCTCAAACCAGTGACAAGTGGAGTACCACAGAGTTCAGTCCTGGGACGTCTCTTGTTTGGTATCTACTTCTCTGAAGTACAGGCTAACACAGAAGGCCTCTGGCTAATGGAAGTTCGCAGATGACTGCAAACTAGGAGCCATAGTCGAATCCCCAAATGATGTGGACCTACAGAAGGGCCTCACTGAGACAGATGCCTGGTGTCAGAGGCATGGCCTCAAGCTCAGTGCCAGAAAGTGCATTGTCATCCCCTTTGATAAAAACTCTGTACCCATGAACTACCACATAAACGGCAGTCTACTTAACGCCGAATGTGTGATGAGAGACCTTGGGACCCAGGTGGACAGTAGTCTCTCCTTTGATAATCACATCGCCACAGTAGCCAGGAAATCCTTTTATATGGCACACCTCATCACAAAAGAGTTCTCATCCAGGAAAAAAGAGGTCATTGTTCCCCTCTACTCGGCACTCGTTAGACCCATTATAGAGTACAACACCCTTTTTGGAATGTACCTTACAAGATATCTGCAGCAGCTGGAAAGGCCACAGAAGTGCCTCACAAAGAGGATACCAGCCTCAAACAGATCCCCTGCACTGACCATCTCAAAAAACTCCAGCTTTACTCTGTAGCATATCGCCTGCTCCGCAGAGATCTCTGCCTAACATATAAAGCTATGTTAAACCCAGAAGTGTTGGACATGCTACACCTAAAGAAATCCCAATCCCTTTGAGCTACACGCTCTAGGGACCTAAACCTTGTCACCACAATAAACAGGACATGCTGGAGGGATAGATTCCTGTCCCAGAGACTTCCCATACTCTGGAACAGGCTACCCATCTATGTCAAGCAAAGTTCCTCATTAGCACTCTTCAAGAAAAATCTTGATGAGTGGATGGGAAATAGGAAATACACCCCAGAGATCACTTCTGTGGCTCTGCTTGACAGGGACACAGGAAATTAGCTTTCTTGGGGGGGCGTAAGCCAGGGAACCTTGTTGGCTAGGCTTACTTAGGCCCTTGGGCTGATAGCCTAGTACCTACCTATGAACTTGCGTTAATTAACTATGTGCAATTGCACTGCTTCCTCTTTCTTTATCTTCCCCCTTCTTTCAGAACCTTGAAAAATAGTGTAATGCTTTTTACATTTTCTTGACAAATCATCACATTTGAATAAAATAATGGTATTATTTCTCATGATGTTAGTGGCCTATAAATGACTAGAAGCACTATTAAAAAATTTGTAACATATTTTATCCATTTTATACTTTCAGATGAAGACAGCCTCTGATTCTTGTTTTCTTCTTTTTAGAGCGATGTTCCCGTAGACCTGTTAGATGTAGATAAAAACTCTGCAGTGGTTAGTTTCAGTGGCTGTGAAGCTGAGGTAAGTAGAGCATGTTCTTTTTTATCTGATGTTCTCTACCACTTTTAATAATTTTTTGTAACTTAAATTATAGAAACAATTGTGATATGAAGAATAGAGCATCAGATCTAGTGAAGGAGTACACTTTTAAGCACAAAAGGAGACATAAAAACATGCCTGCTTGAAACCATCTTAGAGTAACCAACTCCAGGTCCTGCAGCAAGTATACATAGAAACTCAAGCATGCTGTTTAGATATCCGTAATACAGTCCCTCTTTCTTGGATTTACACTGCCAGCTGTTTACATAACACCATAGGGTAATCTTGCATGTACACACTCACACACTCTCACACTCACACACACAAACCTCCTACTCACATACACAAAAATTGAATGTGAACTTCCGGTATTGGAAAACATTTCGGCCTCTGTGAGGTTCATTTAGCAGATTCCTTCAGCAGTTGTGTCTCAGTTGCCTGAAACATAGAGACCCTATCTAAGCCATGATGCAGAGCTGAAAACGTAAAGCTTTCTTCTGACTGCTGATCTAACATATTAGGAAATTACTACTTCTCATATCTTGAGAACGACACACCTTGTCTTATGAGGCTCACAAATGTAGTAACTGCGTACAGAAGGAGACAGATTATTCCCAACTGTGTAGTGCTCAGTGTTAAGGGATACTGTCAGCCTATTAAGGAATGCTCTCAACTCCTCCATACATACCTGTGTCTCATATATGGACCCACTGAATATAAGTGAACCCAGCACCCCCAAAACGCCAGCTGATGAATCACTGATTAAGCAGTATAAACAAATTAAGTATCTCATTTATTTTATAACTAAGAGGAGGACAAATCATAAGGGTCACATGGGCTCTCACCGAACTTCCTCAGAAATCTGGCCATAATACTGACACCCCCCCCCCCCCCCAACAGAGCTCGTCAGTAGAAATTTCCTAAGAATTGGAAGATGGTGAATGTGTTACCGTTCTGAGATAGAGCTGAAAACAACTACTACAGTGAACTATGTCTGTTAACTTCAGAGCACTAGTATGGAATGTCATGGAAAGAAATCTGAAGACAAAGTTGGTAGAATTTTAGAGGACAAACATCTCTTCCAGAGCAACCATCATGGGTTTATGAACTGAACTAGCTCTCATTCAAACCTGATCCAGTTTTGCAATTAATTTACAGTAGCATTTGACAGTGGGACACCAGTAATGTGGTCTACCCTGCCTTCAGCAAGGTCTTTGCCTCGGTACCATACAGGAAACTTATAGGAAAAAAATGGGGAGGTTGGGGATAAGACCAAGAATGGCAAACTGAATCCTGAATAGTAGGAGAAAGAGGGTTGTGGTGGGAGGAGCAGTGCCAAGAATTAGGGAAATAACTAGTTAAGTACGACAGGAGTCTGTCCTTGGTTCACTTCTTTCAGTTTATTTGTCTGTGTCATATCTTAGGGAATAAATAACATGATCAGCATCATTGCTCATGTTACAAAGAAATTTTTTCACCTATTTTCTGTCAACCAACAGCTGACCATAACTGTCACCCCCTCACCAGCATCTGCTCTGTTTTGTCCTGCCTGAAGTTTCTGGAGTAGAGGTACACCAGTTCGCCCAACACTGATGGATGGAGTAACCTCTGAAGCAGAATAGAAGAGTCAGAAAGTAGATAAGGGTATCATCCAGTCCTAGTGTCACTCTGCACAGGGGAGCTTTTTCCTTTATGCCATGTCTTCACTGATATGCTGAGTCACATCACAAGAGGTGTTCACTGGCCTTATGAGGGAAATGTCTCCACCTCCATGGTGGCATTGCCATCAAGCACCCACCCCTCTACTCTACAGCTCTGGGTTACTGTTATGACAGTGGTATCACAACTGCTGCCTGGGTTCAACCCGTGTAACTCCAACATGACCCATGCCATCACCTCTGAAAGAGGCAAACAGCTTGCACTTCATGCCAGTTTCAGCAGGTGCCTGAGTTTCTCCCTCTTTGCAAGTGAAGATCTCGGTGCACAGACATAGGTGTAACAGTGAACAATGGCAGGAAGATTCTAAGGAAGAATTTGGAAAGGCTGACCAAGTAGGCATAATGATTGCAGTTAAGGTTTATTGCAAACAAATGTGAAATAATTAATATGAGCTACAATAGGACTGGTTTGAAGCATCAGCTGAGTCGACTTAAAGAGCAGGTGAAGAATCTGGGGGTGCTGACCACAACTAGATAGGACAATCAGAAGCAGAGAAGGAAGTAGAAACATCAAACAATGCTGGGGTTTATCCTAGAGAGGATAAACTCCAGATGCATGGAAGCAAAGCTTTTACTCTGCATAGATTTAGACAGATCATAATTTGAGTATTATGTGCATTTCTAGAGGTCATTTATGAAAAGGCACATCACACTGCTAGAAGAAATTGAAAAATTGAGAGGAAAGCCACCAGTGACCGAAAATGTTTTAGCTCTTTTCTCATAAGACCAATAGAGAAGGGGAAATGCTATTGGTGCATAAGATTATATCATGGAGATGTGAAAAAGTCATCTTGAACAGAAAGGGCAGGAGGGGCACAGGCAGCATATTGTAGGGACTGACTAATTTATCAGTGTTCTAAAGTACTTCATCGCACAGAGGAATATTAACTACTGAAGTGAAAGATGAGGAGAGAATTCACAAAGGCATTCAAGAGAGCATTGGATAGGTTGGGAAAGTGTAAGGGAGGAGGAGGTAGGAATTGTGGAATGTGAAATGTGCTTAATGGGCAGACTACAGGGGCTTTTTTCCTCCTGCATTCAGCTCATATAATTTATTAAGATGATACTTTTAAATCATTGCTGTTTGGATGGTAAATGGCAGGTGTATATGAAAGATGGACATTTTCTTTATTGTAAGTGCAATATATCATTGACCTATTTGTCTTGTACAGGTGAAACTGTTTTTCTTTTTGTTATTGCTTATCCTTAGCAGCAACATAATTTGGCAGTGACATTTTTAAGTAGCTCCTTGGCAAGCCATTGTTAATATAGTGAAGGTGTTTTTCAGCCATATACTTTTTTATCATCATACCAACATGCAGCTATGTTTCTAATCTTTATTCTTTTCTCCTCTCTTACAAGAAATTTTTAAAAGACAAAAAAAAAAAAAAAATACGATTCCAGTGATTATTTCACTTCCCAAAAAAGTCCAGGATTAAGTAGGAGATCTGATTATGTCAGTCTTCACTTTATCCCTTGACTGTGGGTTTGGTTTTATATATCGGAAATGACTCAGCCGTTATTCCAGCTCTCGCCCTCCAAAACTCTTGAGCTAAGCTTTACACATAATGTTTCTCGCAGGATTATCTGAGATCTTGTTTGCCGGTTTCAATGCCAGACGCGTCTATCAAAACAGCTCTCAAGCAAGCTAATTCTTCTCTTTTGCAAGATTTTTCTTTAAATCTCCTTTTAGTTACTTCTTTCCTTTTTTCTTATACCCAGCTCCTCTATTATCGTTTTTGTTTCTTAACATGAGTAGTTTTTCTTGTCATACCATCGTTAGTAATTTTTCTCCCTTACCATTAAGGTAATTCTTTGTACCATCATTGGTACCTTTACTTTCATTTCCTTCCTTTCCTTTCTTTACCATTAGGTAATTCTTTTGTACCATTGTTGGTACAAGTTTTCTTTTAAAAAAAAAAATCAAAACTTTAAACCATACTATCTTAATTTCTTTTTCCGCCATCTTTTCTGCCTGTGTAGTTCTTCTAATGGCTGAAAAAACACGAGAACTTCTGCTTTCAGGAGATGCCAAAAGTGGGACCATAAATTACCCAACTCGGACGGACACTCCTTATGTGTGTATTGTTTGGACCCGGTGCAACTTCAGGAAGACTGTGTCATGGCTTCAGTCACTGGGCCCTTATTGAAAGAAAAAAACGAGCTCATTCTTAAAGGCCTGCTCAAATCTTCTTTCAGTGATGCCATATCTGGTTCTCCAAAATCAGACATTGGCTCCCCATCTTCATCATGTTCCTCATCTAAACATGGATGTTCAAAGAAGAGAAACAGCTCATTGCCGACAGTATCTTCAGCACTATTATCAAAAATGCCTAAGACTTCCCCAGTTCCTAAAGTTTCATCAGAACCAACTGGAGAAAAGACTTTACCCTCAGTGCCATTGGTGCCTATCTCTGCACTGACAGCTTCAGCACCTTCTACTCTTTTGGAGCAGATATCTTCAAAATCAGTGGAATTCTCCTTTAAAGATAGGCCACATACTAAGTATTCCCCTCACTAGACCCTTTCACAGGATGACCTCCAAACCCCTTCTTGGAGAAACCCAGATCCCAGTCAGTCTCTTCAGTCTGTTCTACCAAGAGCCTCACGGAATCTGATATTTTGAGGCTGGTGGACCAGCTCTTGGTGGCAGGGGGATTGTCCAGCTCTATGGTTCCTAGTTGATCTGGTACTGGAACTTTGCCTATATCGACTCCAGTGATTGTTCCTCCTCTGACTCCAACTGAGCCTTCAGAGTTCCCAGTGCCGACAGTCCCGGTTTCGAGTGTGTCAGTGCTGGTCAGAGCTACTTCTCTGATGCTGAAAATTGTCTTGGACTCTCTGGTTCTGTCGGAACTAGAGACCTCAAGGAGTCACAGATCCGTTGCCATTTCTGGGAGACATGGTTTCACTCTGGTGTTGTCAGAGCCATCCATGCCCCTAGGAATGTTAGCACACGTTAGCTTGACACCAGCTTCGGCTTCAGAGGTGGCTTTCTCGGTGCGGGATGGGACCACAGTTCCAAAGGAGTCTATTTTGGTTCTGGGCTCCCATTCCTCTATGAGGGGGGCCATGGAACGGACCCTGTCCACTGTTTGCATACAGTTGACACCACTTTTGTCAGACCAACAGCCCTGTCCTTCCCCTCACCCATAACTTCCTCCAACCTTGACCCTGGGACAGCAGGCACAGAAGTCTCAGGATCCAACTGTAGTGGTCATGTCCTCTTTAGATACCTCTCCAGCCCATCCCACCGAAGAGGTACCCTTGAAGAGGAAGTGCAAGAGGAAGCACTTAGACTCCCCTGAGGAGTCATTCACTGAAGATACCAATTTCAATGAAGGGGAAGGTTCCCTAAAGTCACCCCCAGAAGATGTCTCCTTCACAGACATTCTAGAGATCCTGAAACAGAGGGGTGGCTGGACTTGCCTTCAGCCTTGCTCAGAGGAATCTGTATACCTAGAGGCTTTCCCTGCCCGACCCTGTACCTCTTCGATCTCTCCGCCCACTGATGATCTGATTAAGTTGACTGCATAGGGGGCTTTGAAGATAATTGATTTTATCAAGCCAGTCCCAAAGAGACCAGACCGTATTTTGTCAGCTCCTCAGGATCAGCAGCATTGGGCAAAAGGAATACTTATTAGATGCCATGGTGGTTGCAGCAGCTACCAAAAATGAACTTGCTAATGAAAGTTCTACTATCCATCCTCCTAATAAAGAGTCGAGGATGATGGATATATTCAGGAAGTGCATATACGCTTCATCGACCTTCACACTAAGATCCTTGAATTACATGGCATATTTCACAAGACTTCAATGAGATCTGATAAAAGAACTATCAGATACTCTGACAGGAGCAGTAGCTGAAGGGGTTAAAGAAAAGGTAACTTCTCAGCTGGCAACCTTAGATTCTGTTTGCAACTCATCCATGTGGCTTATTGCACATGCAGCCAAAGGGACGACGAGGGCAGCAGGTTCGGGCATAGCCATTAGGAGATGCACCTGGATGCACTTATCTGAATTCAGAGTCATTTAAGTCTTCTTTTGTCGACGCTCCGTTTGAAGTATCATCCCTTTTTGGCCCCAGAGTTAAAGACACCCTTGCCAGATGTGAGAAAGATGGAATGAACCTTTCTGCTGCGGGCATACGCTTTTCCATTTCTCAGCGGTCTTACTCCAGGAACCAGAAAAGTGGGAAACTATGGTTCAAGAATTCCCAAGGACCTTTCCATGACTCGCATGGCAACGACTTCCACGGGCCAGAGGGAGGAGTAACAGTGGAAGACCCTGAATGGAGACCCAAAGGCCATCCTCTGGAGCCAATCAGGGGATGATTATCTCTGCACCTACCTGCCTGGCTGAGGATAACAATGGACAGTTGGGTGCAGAGGATTATAACCCTTTCTCAGAAGAACCCAGAAAATTGAAGAGAATCCCAGACGTTCCACCCCGTTACAGGGATGCAGCAGTCTTAGAAATTTAAAAGCTGCTCGACAAAACAGTCATCCAAGCAGTCCATCTAGACCAGATAGGATCCGGAGTTTACTCAAGATTCTTTTTAGTACCAAAGAAAATGGGACTGGAGACAGAGTTTGGATCTCAGACAGCTGAACAAATCAGGTCAACAAACCAAATTCCAGATGGTCATGGTTAAGTCTCTACTTCTGTTCTTAGGAAAAGATGATTGGATGTGTTCAGTAGATCTTCAGGATGTGTATTATCACATAAAAATGGACCAGCAATCCAGACGATTTCTGCGTTAACAGCTGGGAGCTAGTCATTATCAGTTCAGAGTCCTGCCCTTTTGTCTCACCACAGCCCCCAGGGTGTTCACCAAATGCATGGCAGTGGTAGCAGCCCACTTCAGACTACAAGGATTCCGTGTGTTTCCATACCTAGACAACTGGCTCCTCACTGTTCCCACCAGGCATTTAGTCTTACAGGCAAGAAACAATGTACTTCAAACTTGTTCCTCGCTGGGGATCACTATAAACTAAGAAAAATCACATCTAAAGCCAAGACAGTAATTAGAATTCGTAGGAGCAATGCTAAATACAAACACCGGCATCATCTCTCTTCCCCCAGAAAGACTTCAAAGAATAAGATTGCAAGTCAGTCAGATTATTCACAGCAAAAAGGTGACTGCAAGGCTGTAGCTACAAACTCTAGGATCAGTGTTGGCCTCCATCACTCTAGTTCGCCTTGCAAGATATCATGGGCAGATTCTTCAATGGCTACTAAATCAGCCACTGTCCCATCTGGTATTAATCAACAGCTTATGCAAGAGAGACCTGAGTCAGTGGCTTCACTCCACTGAAGTTTTGTCAGACAGACCCATTGTCCCTCTTCAGCCCCAAGCTACAGTGACCACAGACGCGTCCCAGATAGGGGGAGGGACATTATCTGGGAAAGACAGTCCAAGGCACTTGGTGCCAGCTTCAGCCCAGTTTGCACATCAGTGTTCTAGAGATGAGGGCAGTGCTCTTAGCGTTGCAGGCATTCCAAGAAACCCTCCCCTCGGGAACGATTGTGAATCAAATAGACAATATGTCAGTAGTCTAGTACATCAACAAGCAAGGGAGAACCAGATCTTACCCTCTTTGTTGCTAAGCATTCAGAGTATGGAAATGGGCAATTTCATCCAACCACTTTCTAATTGCAATGCTTATTCTGGGGCGCTCCCAACGTGATTGTTGACAAATTGAGCAGAAACCATCCTAATGCCTCACGAGTGGTGTCTCAATCCATTGGTGGCAGAAAAAATATTCTGCCACTGGGACCAGCCCTGCTGCAATCTCCTTGCATCCCCCCAAACAACAAGTATAGCTACTTTGCCCTTTTTCCACCTCCAGGGGAGTCACTGAGAGATGCTCTCCTTCACGATTGGCCCCTTGGTCTTTTGTATAGCTTTCACCCGATTCCTCTCATATCCCAGTTTCTAAAGAAAGCCAACGGGTCGAAGAACAAAATAATTCTTATTGCCCCATTCTGGCCTCGTCAGGTGTGGTTTCCCTTTCCTTTGGCCTCATCTAATTTGGAAACCTTGGACACTGGACCCAGATCCAGACATTTTGTCCCATCCAGATGGACTAGTTAATTCTAATCTTCAAAATACCAAGCTCACTGTGTGACTTCTGCAGTTCCAGTGATTGCCTGGCATTCTACTCTCATTTCCCCAGTACAAAGAATTGTTCTAGCCTCCCACAAACCTTCGACTAGAAGGATGGACTTCAACAAGTGGCAGAAATTTTCAAAATTAGTCCAGAGACAAATCTTGATCCATTTTCAGCACCAATTGATAAGGTCCTGGAGTTTTTAACATTGCTTTATGAAGCAGAAGCATCTGCCTCGACCATACGAGTGCATGTAGCTGCAGTCTCATATTTTCATAATGGTTTGAATGCCACAACGTTAATGTCCCACAAACTTTGTAAAGCCTTTTTAAAAGAAACTTTGATGCTCAGACCCCCATACAAAGACCCTTCTGCACCTTGGGACTTGGATCTGGTACTTCAGTCTGTAATTAGTTCCCTATTTTAACCTTCTGTAACGTGACGATCTAAAGTTTTTATCCTGGAAAACATTATATGTGTTGTTATCCTATCTCACTTTCATTCTTACTAGGTTGGGTTAGGATCCGATCCCCGTATCCGTCTCGGCCTTTATTTTCAAGATCAAGGCTCTCTATCATCTTGTGGCTAAAACCCTATCCCAGCATACACCAGAAACCTCCCCAGATCTCATTTGCCACTAAACAAGTTTGGATGTTCATCTGCTAGCTCTGGCTCAGTATTGTCTTTGAAGCCTTTTTTTTTTTTGCTTCAAGTTGTGACTTTTTTCTCTGCTATTTACCTTAAATTGTGTCTATATCTAAATAGGTAGTTCTTGTCACTATTGTGCTGTGTTTTTGCATTTGGCAGTCATGTGTCATTAGGCCTTGTCCTTCCCGGCTCTTTTTACTGTTAAATAGCCTGTTTAAGTTAGAGGGCTTTTAACTACTCTGTTATTTCCTCCCATTTTCATTTCTGTTCTTTTGTTGGTTTCTCTGCCATAGTTTAAATACAGTTTAAGTTAGAGGACTGTGTATTAGCCCATTTAAGTTAGAGGGCTTTGTCTAACCATTTTTGTTTTTTTGTTCTGGTCATAGCCCATTTAAGTTAGAGGGCTGTGCCACTTCTTTCCCTTGTGTGTTCTCCCTATAGCTTGATCCATTTATATTAAAGGGTCCAGCTTTAGTTGTATCCAAAAAAAAAAGTTTTCTATTCTCTCTTTCCTGTAGTCTCTTCCATTAAATGTCTGGCAAGGATTCAAAACTAATGGATTTCAAAAAAAAAATGTGACCATTGTGGAAAGAAAATGCCCCTGAGTGATAAACACACACTTTCTGTTTATTGTCTTGGGGGCCATCCATCTTTAGGAGTCATGCTCCATTTGTCATGCTTTCCCTCCTGGACAGGAAAAACAAATTAAAACTGAAAGGTCTTTTAAAAAAAACCCTTCCCAGAAGCACTGGAAGAAGGCCTGGGTTCCTCCAAATCTGGTAGGTCACCATCCTCAAAGTCTGACAAATCTGAGAGACCTGGGAAGAGGCCTTCCTCTTCCACTTTGTTGGAACCAACACAAAAGATGCTAAAATTATCTTCCTTGGATCCTAAGGTTATCGGATCCGAAAAATCTTTATCCGCTCCAACACCTCCTACCTCTGTGCTGGTTGAGTTTGAATTCTGGAGTTGGTCTCCAGCTTTAGAACCGTTCTGCCCTACACTCAGGTGTCCGATCCTACAAAGATGGAAATCTCCCACCTCCTCGACTCAGTCTTCTAGGAGTCTGTGCGATGATGACTTGGGATCAGGTGGTACAGAAGCTATTGAAGGCACCTGCGCTGGCTAAATTATTGTCGGCTCCAACCCGAAGGGCTTCATATCCTACCACATCCACATCTTCTGCTCCAATTCCTCCTCCAATCCAACCCCTGGATTTGCAGTCAGAAGATCCAGAGCTGGTCTTAGTGGAACCCTCAGATCTGAGACCTACTACAGGTTCTTCAGATCTGAATATAGCTCCAACATCCTCGGCTCCATCGGAGCTAGAGGAGTCTAGGAACCGACGTTCTCCAGTTGGGTCCGGGGGGTGAGTCACATCAGGCAGTTGTATGATCCTACTTTGCCTCTCGAGGCCTTGGCTCGACTGAGTTTGTCTCCTACCTCAGCCTCGGGTCCATCATCCTTGATTACGGGGGCTCCCTCGGCTTCTTTGGATCCATAGATATCCTCGGATCAGGGATAGGGGGCTTTCGAGGTGATGAGAGTGCTGTCTCCACAGGCAGCTCCACAGTCTTCTCCAAATTTTCTGCACCCTAAAGCTTCAGTGTCTGCCTCTATACCCCTGCATCCACAGGGACGCAGAGATCCTAGGTCTCAGGACACACCACATGGCACCCCCACTCTTCCAGAACCTCCCCAGAGTACTTTTTTGAGGAAGTCCCTCAGAAGAGATTATGCAAGAGGAAGTATTTAGACTCCCCAGAGGAGTCCATCACTTCTGACATGGACCTCGATGAAGCTGAAGGGTCCTGACGGTCACCTCCCGATGATGTCTCCTTTGGAGACATCCTGGAAATGCTAAAACAGAGAGGCGGCTGGAAGAGCAGTAACCCGTCCACGGAGGAGTCCATATACCTGAAGGCTTTTGGATCTCAGCCTTCCACCTCTTGGGTGTCTCTGCCTTTCGATGACCTCATGGACTTAGTTTCTCGAAAGGCATGGGAGTCCTCAGACTCGGTGGAACCCAAGAGGCCAAACAGATTTCTTGCATCCCCTGCAGACAAGGCTTTTCTAACTAAGGGAGTCCCAGTAGATGCTATGGCTGTGGAGTGGGCCACCAAGAAGGAACTCTCAGAGACATCTTCTGCTGTCCATCCCCCAAACAAGGAGTCTCTGACTATGGACAGGTATGGAACACACATTTTTTCTTCAGCGGCTTTTTCTCTCAGATCGCTGAACTACCTCACTTATTTTACAAGACTGCAGAAGGATATCCTGAAAGAGCTTGGAGATAATATCTGTGATGCTGCCAGCCCAGCTAGCTGGAATTTTGTAAATAATTCTGTGTCATTTGTGAATATTGCTATGATTTATAGAGAACTGTATGTTATGTACTGAGCTTCAAGAATGTAACCACAGGGTACCCTACTAGAAAACAACAAAAACGTATATAAACTATATACCTGTGCAAATGTATGTTTTAATAGTAGAAGCTGGAACATACAGAGTTAACTTGCAAAACCTCAAGAAAATAAGTTGGAATCAAAATGTTTTACAATTGTCTTATCTCTCAATTTCAATGCAGCAAGCAGACACAATGTCCAGAGACAGAAGTTTTTCTATTGTCTTGAAAGTAATTTTAATCACTATGTTTAAAATGTAAAGTGTTTTATTGCTTCCTAGCAGTTGCACATCTGAGAGATATGTGCTTCTCACACAGAGATGATAAACTTCTGTTGGTATCTGTTAGCCTGGAAACTAAAGGCAGGTGACAGAGTGATGTCATCCAAATTGACCCAGCAGTAATGTTTGATAGTAATTTCAGAACTCTCTCAGAGAAAGACTGTGCATTTTGTATCTTCTCTTGGACCTAGAAATATCCATTCAGCACTTCTGCATGTTGCTTTTTAAGTAAGATTTAGGCATAGTATTTCTTTTAGAGATAGATAGGAATATAGTAAAGATTAGTTTAGATGGATTTTCTGTATTTATTTGAGACTGTCCTGCAATGTTGTTTTAAAATATTTACTGTGATTCTGAACTCTGAAGTAACTGTGTTGATTGAGTATTGTCTTGTTCTTTTATTATTTATTATTAAATGTATTTAAACCCATCTTTGTGGCTGGTTTGTTTAGATATATTTAAGCTCTTAGAGTACTTGTATATGTATTTGATGACACTGTACAAGCCACTCCTAAATAGCATTAGTCTTGGGTCACACTTACCATTTGGATAATAGTGACATACTTTGTAAGGGCCTTTAAGTAGCTGGTAAGTAGGGGTTGGTGGCAGTGATAACTACCTTATAGTCTGGGCAGAAGGTGGCATAGCTAGTAGAACTGTGCTAGCCTTCGCTAGGTGTATGTGTGTGTTTGTATGTAAATCAAAACTCAGAGTGTGTGCGTGTCAGCTACTTGGGCAGGAACACAAATCACTGGTTTGACAGAGAGGGTGCTGGAGGTCTTGGCTTGATCCCTCAGCTGAGATCTTAAACCTATAGTTGTGCCAGTGGGGAATCCTACTGGGGATCTGGAGAGAGAGAAAACAGCCCCAGACTGACTGTGATCTTGGTGTGCTCTTAAGGGAAATTGTACTTTACTGTGTGTGTACTTGTCATTTTCCCAATGTGTATGTCCCTCACTGGTGCTAGTGGTGAGGATTGAGGCTCCTTGATTACTGGGCCAGTGCAGGGGGAGGGTCACACTCTCCAAGGTTCAGTAGCCGAAGGGGTTGCGAAGAAAATACCCACTAAGATTTCTACCTTAAATTCAGTTGATAATGCCTCCATGAGACTCATTTCATATGCAGCAGATAGAGCGAGTAGAGCAGCGGATTCTGGAATTTCCCTAAGGAGACATTCCTGGATGCACTTCTCTGACTTTGTGGAGCCCTTTAAATCTTCCTTTGCAAATGCACTTTTCGATGGCTCATCCTTGTTTGGGCCTAAAGTAAAGTACACACTCACCAGGTGTGAACAGGAAGGAAAGACTCTGTCTGCCATAAGAGTCCATTTTTTCCATGCCTACTCGACCTTATCTCAAAGGTCAGAGAGGTAGTGGTAAAATGTGGTTCCGGAAATCACAGAGATCTTTTCAGGACACACGTAGTGAAACTTCTTCCAGAGGCAGAGGGTGAAGTAATAATGGAAGGCGCCAACCACGAGGCAGAGGGGGTCCACAAAATCAGGACAATAGAGAATCTTTCTTTGGTAGGCCCTTTCAGCTCTCCTGAATGGAGGCCTGACTATCCAGCTCTGGAGATAGTCGGGGGTTGCCTATCTTTGTACCCAGATGCCTGGCAACAAGTGACAAAAGACAAATGGGTTCAAAGCATCATATCCAGAGGGTACACCATCCCTTTTTCCCTTCCCGTTCCCAAGAAAAAAAAATTCCAGATGTCCCACCCAATCAAAAGGAACGAGCAACCTTAGAAATTCAAAAGTTGCTAGACAAAAGAATCATATGAAGAGTCCCTGCAGACCAAGTAGAATCCAGAAGTTACTCAAGATTATTTTTAGTTTCAAAGAAAACAGGAAACTGGAGACCAATTCTGGATCTCAGCATTCTAAAGAAATCAGTAAAAAAGGCCAAGTCCGGGATGGTAACACTGCAGTCGAGACTCCCATTTCTGGGACAAGATGATTGGATGTGCTCTATAGATCTCCAGGATGCGTACTACCACCTAAAAATGGACAGGCGATCCAGGAGGCACCTATGCTTTCGGCTGGGAGCCAGTCACTACCAATTTCGAGCTCTGCCCTTTGGCCTCACTACAGCCCCCAGAGTGTTCACCAAATGTATGGCAGTAGTAGCGGCTCACTTGAGATGTCTATGATTCCGAGTGTTTCCATACTTGGACAACTGGCTCCTAACCACCATAACCAGGCATCTGCTAATAAAAACAAGGGACACAACCTTGCAACTCTGTTACTAACTAGGGATTACAATAAACTATGAAAAACCTGCCTTAGTGCCCTCTCAGCATGTGATTTTCATAGGGGTAGAATTAAACTCAAGAAAAATGACAGCCAGACTTTCTCAGGAAAGGAGTCAGGTTCTAAGACAAAAGGTGACAAACCTTTTCAGGAGGAAGAAAGCTCAAGCAAAGATGGTTCTAATAATCGTGGGAATAATGGCAGCAGCGATAGTTTTGATCCCCCTAGCACATCTGCACATGAGAATTCTTCAGTGGTTGCTATCCACTCGGTGGTCAATGCAAGATGTTCCAATTTCTCACAAAATAATAACAACAGAAACTTGCAAGAAAGATCTTCGTTTGTGGCTTTGTTCCACTCAAGTGTCTCTAGGTCAACCATTCGTTTTCCCCCAACCAGTGGCAACAGTGACCATGGATGCCTCTCAGATAGGGTGGGGGGGCATTATCTGCGAAAGACAGTCCAAGGCACCTGGCAGGATCATGAGGCATGCTTGCAGATCAGTATCCTAGAGATGAGAGCGGTGCTTTTAGTGTTGCAAGCATTCCAGGACTCTCTTCCACTAGGAACTATTGCAGTCCAAACAGGCAACATGTCAGTTGTATGGTACATAAACAAACAAGGAGGAACCAGATCTTATCCCCTTTGTCAAGAGGCACTGAGAGTATGGCAGTGGGAAACCTTCTCTCAACATTTTCTGATAGCAATGCACATCCCAGGTAAATCCAACGTGATAGCGGACAGACTCAGCAAAGCAATTCTGATGCCTCACAAGTGGTCCCTAAAACCGGAAGTAGCAGAAAAGATTTTCTGAAAATGGGGCCAGCCTTGCTGCAACCTTTTTGCGACATCCATGAATGTCAAATGCAGTGGCTGCTTTGCCCTTATCCCCCCTGTGGGGGAGTCACCAAGGGATGTACTTGTTCATGATTGGTCCCGGGGCTCCAATATGTCTTTCATCCTTTTCCACTAATTCCCAGACTACTATAGAAAGCCAATTGCTTATCGACCCCTTTTTAGCTCCAATCAGTTTCATTGTAGATTTCCTGGTGAAACTGTTCAATGACGGTGCAGTTGCATCTACTATTAGAGTTCAGCTAGCAGGGATTTCCAGTTTTCATTTAGGAGATTCCGTCTCCAATATAATGTCTCATAGACTATGCAAAGCTTTTTTAAGGGTACCTTGTTATTAAGACTACCTATTAGAGACCCTCCAACACCATGGGACTTAAATTTCATCCTATCCCGCATAGCTTTTCCTACTTTTGAACCAGCAACATCTTGTGAACTAAAATTTTTGACCTGGAAAACGATTTTCTTGATAGCAATCACCTCTGCTAGAAGAGAAGGGTGTGAGAGTTGCAAGCCTTGTCAATAAAGCCTCCATACT
This sequence comes from Protopterus annectens, assembly GCF_019279795.1. Taxonomy (NCBI): domain Eukaryota; kingdom Metazoa; phylum Chordata; order Ceratodontiformes; family Protopteridae; genus Protopterus; species Protopterus annectens. Next base: position 1,347,979,956 of record NC_056728.1, read on the forward strand.
TGCTTTTCCATAGAAACAAGGTATCCTTGTGAACAAAACCCTTCCTTTTTTCCTAGAGTAGCTTTAGAGTCCAGTTTGAACCAAACTTTAGAATTACCAGTGTCCTTCCCAAATTATAAGAACAAGGCAGAATACATGTTACATCAACTAGATGTAAATAGACAATTACGTTTTACTTGCACAGAATGGCAGAATTCTTAAAATCTGATCAGTTATGTGTATCTTTTTCAGATTCAAAGAAAGGTTCCCCTGTCTCTAAAGTTACACTTTCTAAATGGCTTTCAGTCTATATAACCTTTATCTGCAAATCTCAAAATAAAGTTCTTCCATTAAGAGTTAAAGCCCATTCTACAAAAACCATTGCAACCTCCTCAGCCTTTCTGGCTAAGTTACCAATTGACACAGTTTATGCTGCAGCAACATGGCTAAACCACATACTTTTATCATTCATTACAAAGTTGATTTCGCCTCCAGGAATAGGGCCTCCTTTGGTTCCACGATTCTGAGGGATATTCTCCCTTGAGCCACCCGAGTCTCATTGTGCTAGAGAAACTGTCCCAACCTAGTAAGAATGAAGGTGAGATAGGACAGCAACACCTAAAGAAGTTATATACTCACCATAACGTTCCATGTGTGTTGTCCATCTTCGCCTTCATTCTTGCATCCCACCCTCCTTCCCCCCTACCCTTCTTTACTCCTAAAAGACCAAGACTATACAATTGGATTACTTTGAACTCTTACTTTCTTCATCAGTCACTAGTAATTTCAGGGAAGCACTCGTAGCCTTATATTTAGGGCAAACAAGATCTGGGGAGTTTTCTAGTGCATGCTTGTATAGGGTTTTAGCCACAAGCTAGTTGATAGCTTCAAGCTTGAAAATAAAGGCCGAGACGGATCCGAGGATCGGATCTAAATCCAACCTAGTAAGAATGAAGGCGAAGATGGACAGCACACATGGAACATTATGGTGAGTACATAACTTCTTTTTCTGATAGCTGTTACTTCCATAAGGAGACTATCTGAGCTACAGGCCTTATCTTGCAAACCTCCATACCTTACTTTCCATAAAGACAGGGTTTCTTTGCGAACAGTAATTTTCTACCAAAGATAGTGTCCGAAACTAATATCAACCAGACTATTCAACTTCTAGTTTTCTACCCCAACTTTTCAAGCAAGGGTGAATATTGTTTACATTTACTAGATGTGCATAGACAATTGCGTTTTTAACTTCACAGAACAAAGGAAATCAGAAAATCAGACCAATTGTTTGTTTCTTTCTCTTCTGCTACTGTGGGAAAATATGTATCTAAAGTTACTCTGTTTAACTGGTTTAAAGACTGTATAACTTTCGTTTATAATAAAAAGAAAGTGCAACTACGGGGACCTGTTAAAGCACTTTCAACAAGGGCAGTGGCCGCTTCTGCAGTATTTCTTTCCAGAGTTTCTATTGATGATATTTGTGCAGCGGCTACCTGGGCATCTTCTCATACCTTTGTTACTCATTACAAGCTGGATCTGGTCTCTAGGGGATGAGCATCATTTAGCTCAGTGGTGCTCAGGAATATTCTTCCATGAGACCTCCCAGGATTTAGGTAGCTGGGGATTCTGTCCCACAGTCAAAAATAAAGTGAAGATTGACAACATCAGATAAAGAAGTTGCATCTTACCATAACATTCCATCTGTGTTGTCGATCTTCACTTATCCTTGACATCCCCACCCTCCTTCCCCCTTCTCTTCAGTTTCTTGGTGGAACGGATCTTTCCCAAAAGATTGGCTTTCCCTTTTTAGGAATACAGATATGGTCTCTGGTCTGTTACTTCCTTTCTGTCACTATTTTATGTAAACTCCATCTGAGGTAATCCTGTGAGGAGCATTATGTACTGTTTGCAGTAGGGATGCATGCAGGGAGAACATTTTCTGTTGTAGTTAAAGTCCATACCAACAGGCATGTTGGTGTTTCCAGTGCCTATTTAAAAAATGTACCTGCTGTCAATGTTTGTGGCACTGCCACTTGGTCAGTTATACATATCTTCTCCAGTTATTATTGTTTGGCTCTCCGTTCCAGCATTTAAGGTCCCTTTAGCATTTCAGTGCTGTAAGACTCAGACGTCTGACTTTTGCTATGTGGTCTGTGTTGCTCCCACTTCCCTGTGTATTTTTATATATTTCTTTGGATTCTTCTGTTACCTACTGTACTGTAGAGGGCCTCTCTGTTAACAAATAACAGGTGAATTAATACACGCCATTTCAGCTGGTCTTGTATTTAAATCTACCAACAGACTTTAAAGGAAAGAAAAAATAAAGGTTTGACCTGTATATTTATTTTGTCAGAAAAAGGCATGCTTTTTGCAAATGTATAGCAGTTTTTTTTTTCCTGAGTGTTTGATGTGAATGATTAATTAATTAATTAATTAATTAATTAATTAATTAATTAAGAATGCTACTACTATTTAAAAAACATTCACTGAGACAATTATGCATGGCTATTTCTTAGCTAGAAAAATACATGGTTCTTTATTGCTGTTTTTTTTTTTTACCTAAAGCTGAGATTAAACTTCTGACATGATTAATGAATTAATTAATAGTAGCAAAGAAAGGATTCAAAAGCATTTGCTAAAACCTTTTATTGTTGATAGGTCAAGATGTCATAGAAAGAACAGTGGGTAGAGGAGAACCATAAATTATGGGATGTTTAATGCTTTGTCAAAGTGAAACTGAAGGTTGTATGAATTCATTAATGGATTGCTGTATTAGAAATTAGATTACGTTATTTTCCAGGATGTTTTGACTCCTGCTGTTACTGATTACTTTCCCGTCTGATTACTATGCTTTTTATGTGGATGCTTCACATGCATGCACTATTTGTTTTGTTTACTCTTATCTATTTTATAAGTGCTGGCTGTGTTGTATTTTGAATTTTATTTTTGAATGCAGTCCCATTTTTGTTCTTATTAATTCTGTTTTTACATCCTGCTGCTGATGCACCAGTGTACAGTTCTGCAGATCTTCCCAGAAAAATGAGCACCTCTGGTGAACTCAGGAGATTACTGCTACAAGGACAATAAGCAAACTGAGTATATGTATGCACCTCCTTACCCACAAAACTCTTTTCTGTAATCCGTAATAAGAATTAGGTAAGACAAACCGGTGTACATAGCTCCTTCCTGGACTTTTACTTCCCTCTTCTCCAGTCATAAATAATCCATTCTCATGTCAGCTTTCCTGTTTGCTAGAGGGATCTGATATTAGATATGGTATGAGAACATCCATCCTCAGCAGTAGGACTAACACCAGCAGTTATTATGCAGCGCAGCATCTGAAACGTTCCCTGGCTACTAACTACTCCATTGTACCCAAAACAGTTTGCTCTCCAGATCTGTCTAGCCACATGTGGAGCCACAGCATTAGAGCAACTGATACAGTCTATTTTCTAGGTTCATAGGTGTGTACTAGGGTAATGGCCCTGGGGCCTTTACAACCTAGCCATAGGATTACCCTGGCATAGTGCCACCTGACCTTAGTTCCCAGGGCCTCTGTCGAGTAGAGCCACTGGAGTTATCCCTGGGGTGAATTTTCCATTTCCCATCCACTCATCAAGATTTCTGTTGAAGAGGGTCAGCGAGGTGCTCTGCTTGACATGTATGGGAAGTCTATTCCATCGCATGGACAGTCTCTGGGTTATGAACCTGTCCCTCCAGTATGTTCTATTGATTGTGGTAATGAGGTTGAGGTCTCTGGAGCATGTGGTGTGGAGGAATTGTGATTTCTTTAGATGTAGCATTTCTAACAGAGCTGGGTCAGACATGGCTTTGTAAGTCCAGCAGAGATCGCCTCTAAGTTGGCAATATGAGAGAGAATAGTTGGAGTTTTTTAAGCCTGTCCATATAGGACAAGTGTTTTTTGTGAGAAAAAAAAGTTAAAAGTCTGCTTCTGTTATTTATATTATTTTTATCCATCTACATGTGCTAGTCATTCTGGTCAACCCTTCAGGTCAGACCAATCCACTCTGTATTTTTCTGGAAAGTTTTTTTTTTTTTTTTTACTGTGACAAATGCCTCTCATTAGGCCTTGGTGTTTTTTTCTCACCTTGTCTTTACAGTTCTGTATATCTTATTGCTCTGCTTTGTATTTATATTTTTTGGTTTCTGTTTTGTAACAGTTGGTATTATGCAACCTGTCAAAATATAAATGTGGGCACAAACTCTGCCCTAAGATAAACATTCTGTGTGTGCTGCTTAGGTGAAGAGCACTTTTTCTGCTGCTTGTGATAGTTGTAAATAATTTGCTCCAACAACTATAAGAGATAGAAGAAAGGCGTTAAAATTGTTCAGAAAGAAACAAGGCTCTCTGCCTGCTTCTGACACAGTTTTGACTTTTGGCTTCACTTGGAGTTCTGCTCCCTCAGCCTCAAGGTTCAAGCCTATAGTTAACAGGGATAATTATTCCAGATATAGAAAAAGAGAATTAAAAAAAAAACTAACAATACGAGACATTGTTCTCTGGGTCCTCAGCCTTAAAAAATAGAATACAGGAAAAATTGAAGTGAACACATTTTCTTCTTGTATTGCTTAAATGCATGTCAAAATGTTGTATGATAAGTCTCCTTGTAAATTTGGTTAGAACTTAGTGTGACTTGTCTGTCTGATTCAGAGATACATAGAGTTTTGGATTCAAGACCTGTGTTAGCAAGGTTTTTAAGATGTTACTGTATTCCTTCTGTAGAAAATGACTATGAAAAGATGATGGAGGCTTTTATTAATTTCCAACAAAGGATGTCTCTTACCTGTTCCCGCTCCTCTTTGCCTTCTTTTTCAGCCTGAACATCCTGGCTGTCTTCACTAGCCCCCATTCTGGCATGGGTCCAAATGCCAAATGAGAGCAAGGTTGAAGAAACAGGCACAGATGTTAACACTGATTTATCAACATCGGATGTGATCTCAACATTGGGATCCCACAGCCTTTGAGGTAAACTCCTCTGATGTCAACTCTGTTCAGTGTCATTGGCGTCAGCTGTGATACTGTTGGTGTTGGAAGTCACTTCAGGCTCAGAGTTAGGGATAAGCATGTTGGAACTGGTCTAAGTGCTGGCTTACTTGATGCAGATGGTTATGTTGAGTGTGCTTTTCATACTCTTGGGTCGGAGACTTCATCCGACCCTAAGTTGATGAGCATATTCATGCAGTTCTTAGGGAATAGACTGTTGAGGTCAAGTTGAATGCAAGTTCACCAGTGGCGCCTGGTGACTTCATATCAAAGGGGGGCTGCAGGAAACAGGTGAATGGGTGGGGTCAATGGGAAGGGGTGCAGACAACTAGAAAGGGGAGGAGCTATACTCAAAACCACAAAAACTAACTTTAATTAAATACGCTGACAAGCCGTCATTATGAGAGTCCAATCAAGACAAAATGAAGTGTAGAAGAATAAAAATATTTCAGTACATTGGCTGCATGACAACTTATGTAATATCTAGATGGAAACAAAAAGGTTGTGAGGCATGAAAAAATAAATTACTTTTTAAATACATTACTGGAATGCCAGTCAAAATTAAGTATAAGAAAAACAAGCAGCACTCACCTCAAACCACTTCTTGCACTGCAATTCTAATTATAATTTATATTCAGCTTTATTAAAGAACAAAGTAACATGCTGAAAGTAGCAATCTCTGTGATACCCCCACTTGTAAAAATGTTTCTTATCCAAAAAAGACCTGCCGCCTGACAACAGCTATCTACTTGTTTCATGGGGAAAACATGATCAAAGTAAAAAATGAAAAGCAAACAAGAAACAAGCTCAAGATAAATTGCTTAAATGATTACTGCACAGGTTATGGACCACAAATGATAGATTGCCATTCTGTTTAGTTTACGGGTAAGGCCTGCAGAGGTGACTGAAAGTCTCCAGCAAGTGTAATGAGCTTCTTAAAATAATGTAATCCTGTCCTTTATTACAAATACTGTCATATGCATTTCAATACCCAAGGCTTATACATTATCTAGTTATGTAAGTATGCTCTGCATGGCAACAACAGAAAGGCTTTCAATATTGGCAATTCTTTAACAGTATGCTTATTAAAGTTTACTTGCATCTTACGATCTCAGACAAGCTTACCTGATGGTCATTAAAACATTGCTACTTAAACACAGAGCAACAGGCACTTTCTGAGTAATAAGCATAAATCAACAGTACAAAAATATGACAGAAACCAGACCATTCTGCAAAATCAAGGACAGATGAAAAGTCACTGTAGTACTTGTGTCTACCTTGGATGGGGGGGATACTCTGCACATTTACACTGCATAACTGCTCCTTGCCTTGCTTGGACACATCCAGAGTCACTACATGGGGGAGTGGGGTGCAACAAGTATGTCACAATTTGAAATGTCTCTGGCTGACTGTGATGGCCCTGACACATTTGTCATACCTCTCAACCTCAGAGCAAGAAATCTGGACAAAGCCATACATAGAAGTGGGACAAAGGCCCAAAAATAAGGACACATTTTAAATATTGCTCTTATAAACTTAGAAAGATAATAAAATAGTAGGTCTTGCATTAGTAATGATTTGCCACTAATTTGCCAAAAAAAAAAACACAATTTTATGAAAAATGGACCAAAAATGTGATGCAAAAATATAAAATAGCCGCACAATACAGCTGGGAACCTGTCAAAGAAGGGACACTTTTTTTAAATATTAGTACTGCTAACTTGAGCAGCTGACAAAATAAAATAATCTACATGTACTTCTGAAATAAAAGTAATCTATAACTCTGATTATTACAGTTATTTCTTAATTGTAAACCCTCCATGTTTTCTTCCAAAATTGCTATTTTGCAGAGGTATTATTAGGGGTAGAGCAACATTTTGAGCCAAAATCGGAGACAGTTGAGAGGTTTGGCTATGCCTAATTCTATAAAGCAATTTATTTGCATCTACCTCTCAACCTGTTAATTCAATAAATCTGGACAAGGCCAAATATATTGGGGGAACATATAAACAGTACTAAAAATTGCTCTTGTATAAACTGAGGCAGTTGATAGAATTTTTCTGAAGGTTATGAAGTGTGAAACTCAATGTATGTCATTATTTAGTGACTTAATTCGTAAATGATTTGCCAGAAAACCACAAATTTTATGAGGAACAAACCAAAAATAAGAAGCAAAAATCTATTCATTCTGTGAAAATCTGAACACTTGGGAGGTATAGTTCAGCTGGGGCTGTGTTTGAGTTTGCCGCCCTTCCCCCTCACAACATCATGGTCGAATGGAGCCTCCCCCCTGCAGCCATTCCAACGATCCATTACTTGGCTATTTCACTCCATTTACCATAAACACTAATATAAACACTACTGTGCATACTGCTTTACTTCTATTATGATTTGGACTTCATTTGAAAGTTTTATTTTGCATTTTACAGCACAAACACTAAGACATCTGCTAAACAAAACAATGCAGTCTCACAATGAAAATAGACGTAGCATTAAAACTTCTCTGCCCTTGAAACTCACATTCATTGAAACAGCTTTGAAACCTACATTCAAAGAAAATACATTTTGCCAGTGGCAGATAAAGATTAACTTTGGGCTGTTTTCAAATCATAGGCCCCTTGCACATGAAACATACATGTGCTCTTTGCTACACCTTCCTGATTGTACTAAATTATATTCCTTGTACAATACAGTACAGTTGTTAGAGGGTGTTTTACATTTATTGTTTTGAACATTTTTCCAGTAAACAATAAAACAAAACGCATGCACCAATAATGACAATACTGCCCAATTCAGAACATTTTTCCAGTAAACAATGAAACAAAATGCATGCACCAATAATGATAAAACTGCCCAGTTCAGAACATTTCTATCATAAAAGTCTACTCAAACTTCTACAGTCCACCATTATCAGTAAATATGCACAGTCTCTGAAGAAGTAAAAGTCATCTAAATAATTCCACATTAAAGAAATCTGTAACTAATGAACAGGTTGCTGCTAGCAAACACCTTTATATTTCATGGATTCATCGAAAAATAAAGTGTCTGTTGCCCCTGAGGAATAAATTGCCTATATTACATTAAAAAAACGATAAGCTAGTAATATTGCAATAGGAATTGGATGGCAAACTGATAATAGGTTTATAGTTAGTATCTTCGCCAAAGAGGACATTCTCAGTACGGCAGCATCCACCCCTTGTGGGAGTAGAACCCCCACAGCCTTCTGCATCAAAAGCAAGTACACAACCTGTTGTGCTATTAACAATGCAAGCAGACTCAGCATAAGCAGCACTAAACTTCTCTTCCCCTGCAGCTCTCATCTCCTTGTAAAATCTACACAATACTCAACTGCATCACAACTTCGCAGCACAAGAAATCTGGAAAAAGCCACAATTTATTGGGGGGGGGGGGGTCAAAAGCCCAAAAACCAGGGACACATTAAACATTGCTTGTATAATCTTGGAAAGTTGCTAGAATAAAATGCTGTGTTACCACCATACATTTTACTGCCAAGGTCCCTGTGCAAAACAGTCAGAGCAACATACCACTACGCCAAATCAGCTGATTTGTGAAACAGAGGAAGACTGAAACTTAAATGGCTATCATTTAGTGAATTCAGTTCTCACCATAGCTGTCAACCTCTTAGCACAAAATACCTGGGCAAACCCAGTAATGAGGGAATACAGCCCTCAAAGATATTCAGTGAATTCGGTTCTTGCCATAGCTGTCAACCTTAGCACAAAAAACCTACAAAGCAAATAATGGGGGAATACAGTCCCAAAAATAGGGACAAATTTCAAATATTCATTATAAACTTAGAAAATTGCTAGAATAAAAGGTTTTGTGTTACTATTTATTTTCTGAAGAATATGAAGTCTGAAATTCAAATGCCTGTCAATTTTACTTATTTAACATTTGTTAACCAGGAAAGTCTGACGGAACAAAAACTATTTTCAGCAGAGGCCCAGGGAGAAATACTGCAGACACATGTCTTTGTAAAATGGCAGGACACTAGAGCAAGCCCACACAAACACAGAGAGGAGATGCAGACTCCACACAGAAGGCACCCCAGTCAAGAATCAAACCAGAGAACCTATAGCTGTGAGGCAATAGTGCTACCACTGCACCATCAGATATTTAAGAAATTAGACATTCAGAAACCTGAAGTCTGAAATTCAAATGCCTGTCAGTTTTATTTAACATTTGTTAACCAGGACAGTCTGACTTGGAACAAAAAACAATTTTCAGCAGAGGCCCAGGAGGAAATAATGCAGACACATGTCTTTGTAACATGGGAGGACACAAAAGCAAACCCCCACAAACACAGGAAGAAGATGCAGACCCCACACAGAAGGCACCCCAGCCAAGAATCAAACCTGAGAACCTGTGGCTGTGAGGCAACAATGCTACCACTGCACCATCAAATATTTAAGCATTTAAATATTTAGAAACCACAGATATTATGAGGAACAGAGCAGATCAAATATGAAGCAAAAATCTGCAAATTTTTTACATATGGTGGTGGGTAGGGAATTCAGGCCCTTACCACCTGCATACAAGGTACAGGGTTCAAGCCTGAGGTATCCCCTATCACACCACCATGAGTTTGCTCTAGCCACCAGTATATAGCAACTGATGCATTTCACACACACACACAGCTTGCCGAATCCACCCTTTGCCTAAACAATTGCTCACCTTGCTGCCGATATCCAAACAGTCCCTTTGCTGCCACTGAGCAACCCTAGATGTCCAAATCCTCCTCGCAATTGGTGCAGCACACCTTGTTAGCTGCTACATGCATCTTGATTGGTCCAGCCTGCTGCTGCAGTTCGGAGTGCCTGCATTCCGTGATGTCACCACAGACTGCTGGGCATCTTGGGGCCGAGATGCCTTTCCCCCTATCTAGACTGCTGAGAAAGCAGTCAGAGTGTTCCCATGTACCTAGCGCATGCGCAGACTTCTGGGAATTGCAATGTCTGTTTTTGTGGTTCATAGTTTTATTTTTATTTGTTTTCTAGGTGGGAGGGCTGCAGTCCTGCAGTCCTATAGCACGAGCCACCCCTGCAGTTCACTCAATGTCAGCCTCAGCTAAATCTGGCCTCAGCTAGCAGGTTCATTGTCCTTATTATAGAATGTGGTGTCAGTGTCAATGTGAACTTTGTTGATGCAGACTGTTTTACGTTTTTTGCCTTTGGTGTATGTTCTCACTGCAACATTAGGTTCTACAGTGGTATTTCTTTGTCTAAGACTTTACTCATCCAACTTTTCAGTCAGCAGTGAGGAGGGCCCAGAAACCTTTTGATGGGGCAGTCTCAAATATGTGGACCCAGTGCAAGTTTCTTCGACATCCTCTGACTTGTCACCTTCAAGGCCCAATTAGAAGCATAAGTGTAAGAAGAGGCATTGGGACTCTTTCTAAAAGTCCCAGACCCAAAATGTCAAGGACAAGGAGGGCTTAGATTCCTTGCCTTCCTTTAGATAATCCCAAATCTGAGTATATGAGATGAGTGGTTAGGCCCATAGACCCCATAACCTCTCCACAAAAGATCCTTGAAGGGGTCTTCTCACTTCCACAGCTTTCTTCCTGGGTGGTCTGTCTGAGTGATAATAGTGATACTTGTTATTAAATCTACTTTAAAAACAATACCTGATGTTATGGCACCCATCCTGAGGGGACCATGCAGGATTCTCTGTCCAGCCAAAGTCTGATCCTGCTGCAATAGGAATCAGTTGCCTAATTCCATTGTTACATCAGTTGCACTTAAAAAGGCTCATATACAGCAGATTTCTGCAGTCCATTCCTGGATAAGGAATACAGACACATTTTGAAAGTGCATTTTTTATGTCCTACATTTTCCTTAAGAGTGGTAAACTACCTTCTTGAAATGCTAAAGTTCTAGCAATGGCAGACAAAATGACACAGTCACTGCAGGAGTAGCTGGACAGATAGGTTAAGCAACAATTGCAGGCACAGATGACAGCTATGTCATTTTTTGCCACTCTTACTTGTGACTTTTCCCATAGTACAGTGGATAATTCAGCTGGAGCAGCAGGTGTCAGTATGTATCTTTACTATCACATCTGGCTGCACCTGAAAGACTTATCATAGGACAGCAAGGAAACCATCAGCAATGTCCCTTTGATGGAACAGCTTTTTTCAGCCTATTAGTTAAAAGTCACCTGAAGGACATGGAGAAAGAGTGCAAGAACCTTTCTACTGTTGGTACTGTTCCAAACTCCACAATATACGTTTTCCTAGAATGCACATCAGCTGTAGTTTTCAATGTGGCCAACAACAACAGAACAACCAGAGATCCTGAAGGAGCCACTCTAACTGTGGTAGCATTCTGAATGATGGGCAGCCCAAAGACAAAACAGTTGGCAGGAGCAGGATATTGCAGTCCTCTTTCAGATGGACAGCAGCCTAATCCCTGTGAGTTTGCCTGACTGTCCCAATGTGATGACAGTCTGGTTATCTGTCCCTCCAATTCCAAGTATGGCTTGTCATCGTGCAGTACAAGTGGATAAGGCATATAATATCCAGAAACTGTGTAGCTGCCTCCCACATCTCTTCCCACTTACTCTTTCCCTTGCAAGACATCCCACCCCACTCAGAAGGGTGAGACAATAAAACAAGAGTTAAACTGTTTGCAGAAAAGAGCCCTCCATGAGATATGACCAGACCAGAAAGAATTGGGTTACTGCTGTATGTTATTTCTAGTTCCCACAAAGACAAAGGACTTCAGGTCTATATCTGAGTGACCTAAATGAATTTATGCCCAAGAAAACCTTTCAGGTTGTCACTGTGCATTCCATCCTTCCCTTTCTCAGGTAGATAACTGGATGTGCTATATAGATCTTAAGGCACCAATCTATACAAAAGGACTGCCAGTGCACCCTAAAGTTTCAGTGCTTCTGTGGAAGAGCTGTTGTTTCAGTGATGGGCCCTTCCTTTTGGTCTCTCCCAGAACCAAAAGTGTTCACTAAATGTATATTTGTTGGTGCAATGAAAATGAGGTTGCAAAAGGTAAAGTTGTTTTCTCCTTAAAAAACAGGTTCCTGGCAGCTCGAGTATGGACAGTTTGGTCATTTCTTGTGAATATTTTGTAAGTTGTTTCCAGTCTTTGGAAGTACAGTGAATACACTGCAAAATCCCAGTTGAAGCCCTCACTGCTGTTGACATTTACAGGCTGTACACTGGAATACTGTTCTGCATAGGCTATCTTCCCTTGGACAGGATCTTTTATATATATATATATATATATATATATATATATATATATATATATATATATATGTATCTACATACAAAGCCTGGTTCTTAAAATTATTCAGTCTTACTCACAGCATTACTATGTCTCAGAGCACTGGGTGAAATGTCAGCAACAATTTACGCATGCTAGATTTATTTAGGGGTTGTACAGTTTACTTTGAAAGTTCAGTTGTTTTGGTAAGCAGACCTCATGACACAATGCAGCAAGATTCCAAAAGGTTGCAAATTATATATAAAATGATGGTTTATACTCCAAATCTAGCTGTGTGCAGTCCATTCCAAGTCCCCACTCCTGTATTGCCTTTTAGCACAGATATCTTTGCCCTAGGATGCAATGACAATCAAGGGTCGATTCTCCAAAATGTAGATTTGTATATAGAGGTTAATTTGCACATCAGTGCTTTGGTGATGAAGGCAGTCCTCTTCTACTCTGCAGGTCTTTCAGGACTCCCCGCCCCAGGATGTTATACCCAACCATAATGATAACATTGCATTGATCTGGTATAAAAACAAAGTGGAGGAGTCACTACTACCCCATTTTGAGAAGAGATGAGTGCATGGGACTGGGCTATGTCAATAGGACACTATCTTGTTCTATCCACATTTCAGGGGAAGTTGGTTCTCTACTGGATAGGCTCAGATCCTGTTTAGTTACTTATCACACATGGTTCTTTAGGTCATCTTTAGCACAGAAGCTGTTCATGTACTTGGCAAAACTTCACTGCAGGCTCTTTGCATCCCCAACCAGCACCAACTGCTGCAACTTCTTTTTCTTCATCCCTCCCTTGGAGGAGCATCCCAGAGATGCTGAACTCGTGAAATGACACCCAGAACTCCTTTATCCTTTCCTTCATTTCCCTTTATTCCAAAACCCTTCAGAAAGCTAAACAGATCAAGTTCAAAATTATTCTCATAGCTTCATTGTGCCATAATATCTGTGGATGTTCTTCATGTTTCACTGTTGCAGTCATTACACTTGGTTTATCCTGCTGGCAGGCTACCCACAGTCGGCCTGAATTCCAAAGTCTAGGTCCGGCGTCAGTTACTGTCGTCTCTTCCCTGATGTCAGTGCGCAGGGGTATAAAAGTTGCAGCCGAAGCCATTTTCTTCAGTCTTTCTTGCCACGCAGTGCCCGAAGCAGAAGCAGTTCGCAAGTGCCGGTCGGCCAACTTCTGAGATTTTCGTGTTCGAATTTGAGATCAGAAGTCTTCATTAAAAGCTAAGTACCCGGTTGGAGAAAACTTTTTCTTGCTCCAGACCGATGTCAGAAAAAGTTAATAATTGTATTTCTTGTGGGAAGCAAATACCTCATAAGGATTTTCATTCTTACTGTATTCCTTGCCTAGGCCCTGACAACGACGTTGCTTGCTGTCGGTTTTGTGCTAGATTTAACCAGCGCACTATAAAGCGCCGGTACGATTTTGCTTTTCACTATTTTGGCAGAAGATTTAATTACACGATGCCGTCGGATAGCTAACCAACTACCGCAATTCAAAAGAAACACAAAGAAAAGGACAGGCATCCGAGGTCTAAAACAGACAACCAGGCTTCTTCTAAGCCAGTCTCCGGTTCGCCGGCTCTCAGTGAGGCACTTTCGCAGCCCCTGACGCCCGCTACTTTGGACCCGCAGGCCACTATAGACTCCCACGTGGAGTTGCCTAGGCCTCTGGAAGCTCAAGGTATTGGACTTTCGGAAACTATTCCCTCAGATGGGTCCAGAGCCGCTGAGCAGGCATCGGCTTCTGAGGGTATTTTCAGACCTACTCAATTGTACATTAAAGTGACTCCAGCTACAAAGGCAAAAATTAAAGCATCTTTAAAGACAAAGAAACAAGTGCAACAGCCTCATGGTCAGGCCTCCATGCCCAAAAAAACAGCTGCTCAAAATGGCCGAAGACTTAATTACTTTGATCAGGGGTTCCCATCCTCCTCCTGATAAGAAGCCTAGGCAAGAGACAGAATATGAATCTTCAGATCAGGTTTCCATTTCTTCAGATTCCTCTTCTGATCAGGAATTCTCTCTTCCTCCCTATGAGGATTCTGATGCTGAATAATCTATCCCTTCAGCCTCTCCTTGAGGGAACATTTCCACTGGGAGAGCCAAGATTATTCTATATCTAAGAAAAGGCTCAGGGACTTCCTTTTACTCCCACAACACAGGCCCCTAGCTATTCCGCCTGTGTGAGACATTGTAGATGTATTTTCAGAGTCCAGTCTGACCCCTGACTCCTTACCTCCATCTCCTGTTAAGCCAGACAGGTACTACAGGGTGCCTGACTCTCATAAATTCCTTTTCAAAAACCCTGCTGCTGACCCAGAAACTATATCTCAGGGTCCCAAAGGGGTCAAGGCATCCACTGCAAAAAACCCTACCCCCTCCGACAGAGATTCTAGGGCACTAGACAGATGGGGATAGAAGATTTACACCTCTGCTACCTTGGCTATAAGGGCTTTAAATTGTCAGTTTCATATGCTCAAATATCAGCAGTATATTATGTCACTGCTTAAACAGAAAATGTTAATAAATTCTGAAGGTGCAGGAAACAAATAAATGCAGGATTTATTGCATGCAGCTGAGCAAGTTGGAAAGCATACTTTGCAATGTGGTTTTGATTCTTTGGAGGCCTCCTGCAGGGCCGCTGTCACGGGTTCTGTCATTAGGAGGCATGCTTGGTTAAAGGAACAAAATTTACCAGATCATGTTAAAGCAAAATTATTAAATGCTCCATTACAGCATGATACTTTGTTTGGTGTAAAAGCAGAAGAGGTGTTAAAGAAAATGGAGGACAAAGCTAAATCTATGCAGACAGTCAAGGATTTCTTACAGGTACAGCCTCCAAGATTTAGCAGACACTGGCCTACAAAGAATTGGTCCTTTCCAGTGTCAGACAGACCACAAAGGGGCAGATACAGATGCCCAAGAGGCAGATCCCAGCCCCAAGGTTCATACAGGTCTAAACAATGGGGTGCTTCTACCTCCAAAAGTGGAGAAGACAAATCACAGCCTTACAGGAAACAGTCCCAATGACTCCCCCCTGCCTGCGCCAAGCACTTATCTTCTGGCAGCACCTTTAGGGGGAAAACTAGCACTTTTTTCTCAAAATTGGCACATAATAACCCAGGACAAATGGGTCTTAGACATAGTGTCACAGGGCTACAAGTTTCACTTTCATACCCTGCCAAGGGCAAACGGTTGTCCAGACCTACCAAAAAAGCAATGGACAGAGGCACAAAAACAAGTCTCAGCCCTCATGGACATGAGGGCCATTCAACAAGTACCAGAACAAGAGCAGGGACAAGGTTTTTATTCAAGGCTGTTCTTGGTACCCAGAAAGGATAAAGCCTGGAGACCAATACTGGACCTATCTATTCTAAACACATATCTGGATATACCAAAATTCAAAATGTTGACCTTACAGCAACTTCTGCCCATGCTGGGCAAGAAGGCTTGGCTTGTGACTTTAGACCTAAAAGAGGCATACCTGTATGTCCCAATCAGACAAACATGCAGAAGATACCTCAGATTCAAAGCTGGCTCAATGCACTACCAATTCTCTGCACTGCCCTTTGGCTTTTCTACTGCGCCCAGGGTCTTCACAAAGTGCCTGGCACCAGTAATTGCATTCTGCAGACAAAGAGGAATATAGATATATCCTTACTTGGATGACTACCTCATACAAGCAGAGAACAAGGACATTCTACTACAGCATATGGCTTTTGTAAAAAGATTACTACCATGCCAAGGGTACACAGTGAACGAACAAAAATCAAAACTAGTACCCTCTCAAGAGATAATATTCCTGGGTGCAAGCTTAAATACAACTGCCCAGATGGCTTATCTCACGCCAGACAAACAAAGGCAACTGACTACCTACTTCAAACTGTTGGCAGCAAAGGCCCAGTTATCTGCAAGAAAACTTCTGCAGGCTTTGGGCTTCATGGCATCCTGCATTCTACTAATTCCATATGCAAGACTGGATATGAGGAAACTTCAATGGTACCTAAAAAGCGTTTGGACTCAGCATTGTCACAGCCTGGAAACAATAATAAATCTCATTCCCTGCCTGCAACAGGAGTTTCGATGGTGGGCGAAGGCCTATCACCAGAACAAGGGACAGCCATTCACCTTACCCCCTGCCAGGCAGACATTGACAACGGATGCATCAGATTATGCCTGGGGGGCACACATGGCTGGAAGATGTATTCAGGGCACATGGTCTGCCAACCAAATGCATCTACATATCAATCAGAAAGAGATGCTAGCTGTTCATAATGCCCTGACAGCCCTCAAGGACCTACTTCATGCTTGACAACTACTGATAAAGACAGACAATACCACGGTCATGTGGTATATAAACAAGCAGGGAGGCACTCATTCTTACCCCCTCTGCAGACTAGCCATGACTTTGTAGGACACAGCATTGACTTATCAAGTACATCTGCAGGCACAATTCCTGCCAGGAAAGATAAATACTCTGGCAGATGAACTAATCAGAAACCCCATGGATCCCCACGAGTGGAAATTGGATCCACAAGTCTTCAATATGATAACAAGGAAATGGGGATGCCCGGACATAGACCTATTTGCCTCTCCTCACAACTGCCAACTAAAGAGATTCTGCACAAGGACTTATCACAGACAAGCATGGAAAGTGGATGCCCTATCTTTCAGCTGGAAAAACTTAACAGTATATGCCTTTCCTCCACTACCTCTCCTCCCCAAGGTACTCCTAAAGGTCAGACAAGAGATGCCAAAAATGATACTGATTGGCCCAGACTGGCCCCTTCAGTACTGGTATCCAATCCTAAGGAACTTGTCTCAATGCCTAGCCTGGACCTTACCTCAAATTCCTCACCTACTGTCACAACAAAACAAACAGATCCTGCACAGCCAACTCAAGACCTTAAATCTGGCAGCATGGCTGCTAATGTAGTCGTACAAAACACACCTCTCACTAAAGCGGTGATGGATGTCATTTTGGAGGCCAGGAGGCCTAGTACTAGAAAATCTTATGCAGGAAAATGGAAGAGATTCTGTGCCTGAAACCAGGCACAAGGAATTGACACAGCAGTACCAAATATTCCTCAGATTTTGCAATACTTAACTGAGATGCTGGACAAAGGCCTATCCTTTTCATCAATTAAAATTCATGCCTCTGCCATTTCGGCTCATTACAATACAGAACCACCAATCTATTCTCATCCTTTGTTAAGGTAATACCTCAGAGGAGCCAAAAACTTAAGGCCTCCAAGTAGATCACCAATACCTGCATGTGACATCAATTATGTTTTGGAAAAACTCACTCTGCCCCCTTTTGTGCCAGCCGCTACAGTTGATATAAAGTTTTTATCTTGGAAAATCAGCTCTTCTGCTAACAGTAACATCTGCAAGACAAGTCTCAGAGCTACAGGCACTCATGGCTGTGGAACCTTTTATCATTTTTTATCCAGACAGGGTTTCTCTGAGGACAAACCCGACATTTATGCCTAAGGTAATGTCCAGTGTGGTCGTCAACCAAACTGTTCATCTGCCTACTTTTTTCCAAACCCACAGAATAAGGGGGAGAGAATTCTGCATTCTTTGGACATACACAGACAGCTACGCTTCTACTTGAACAGAACCAAAGCTTTCAGAAAGACTGAGCAACTACTAGTGGCATATGCTGCAGGATCACAAGGAAAGGCCATCTCAAAGCAGACTATTTCAAAGTGGATAGGCCACTGCATTCATTTCTGCTATTCACAACATGGCAAGCCAGTGCCTAAGGGCATTAGGCCACATTCAACCAGAGCAGCAGCCACTTCAGCAGCCTTCCTCAGGGGAGTACCAAACAAAGACATTTTAGAGCCTGCTACCTGGAGTTCAGTGCACACCTTTACAAAGCACTGTCATTTACCACTCTACTCTAAATCCAGGGCAGGCTTTGCCACTGCATTTCTGCAGGGCCTCATAGCCACTCCTAATGCTGTTTAGCTCCAGCCTCCCAACCACAGCTTTGGGATTCAACCCAAGTGTAATGACTGCAACAGTGAAACACGAAGAACATAGTACAGTTGTGTACACTTACCATAAATGTAGATGTTCGAGTGTATTCACTGTTGCAGTCCAAGTTACCCACCCACCATCCCCCTTTTCTTTTTACTGGAACTTTACTGCACTTCTCTAATCTATACAACCTATGTGGTGGATTTGCTTGTAGATGAAGGTATAATATTTTTGGTGCATGCATGTTTTATTGGCATATTTTTAGCCTTCCTTTTTGGGGGCACCTGACATCTGGGGCATGAAAAACTGAAGAAAATGGCGTCGGCTGCATATTTTATACCCCTGGCGCACTGACATCAGGGAAGAGGCGACAGCAACTGACGCCGGACCTAGACTTTGGAATTCAGACCGACTGAGGGTAGCCTGCCAGCAGGATAACCCAAGTGTAATGACTGCAACAGTGAATACACTCGAACGTCTACATTTATGGTAAGTGTACACAACTGTACTTTTCCTCTGCTCGGGCCTAACCTTTGGGAGAAGCTGCTGTGCCTAAAGTCTTTCAGAATCCTTCTGATGCATACATCTGATAAATGTTATCCATACCTTCATGCTCTTTCTGTCTAAGCACCTGGTTACAAAAGTTCCACGAATGACCAGGGCTCTTCATGAGTTTCCAGAGTCATCCAAATACATCTGCCCAGAAGTTTAATATTAGACAAGTGTACAAGAGTAAATGGATTTTTTTCAGTATGGGCTACTTTAGAGATTTTGGATCCTATCAAGGCTGCAGTGCCTGTAATGCTAGGATATCCTTCTCAGATCCCTGGCACATGGTTAAGCTTCTCTATTAAGGTGCACCTTGCTGCCATTTCTAAGTTTCATCAAGATTCATTCCTTTATTTTTATTGTTTTTGAAAGAAAGTAAGGCCTTTTTGATGGACAAGATGTTTGTCTTCCTGTCAAGGATTCTGTCCCTGTTTGGGATCTGTACTTTGTTTTAGATGAATTTACTCTTCATTCTTTTGAACTAACTGTTTACTGCATTTTTGAAATACTTGTCATAGAAAGCGCTCTTTTTAGTGGCCATTACTTAGCTGTTAGAGTTTATGAATTGCAAGCATTATGTCTCAATTATCCAGTCCTTAATCTTCCACAAGGATAGATCATCGTCATCTAACCTGTCATTTATGCCTAGGGTCACCACTGAGACAAATCTCAGTCAGTATATCAACTTGTCAGTATTCTTTCCTAGTTACTCTAACATATGTTAATATTTGTTGCATTGTGTGGATGTCCACAAGACAACTCAAATATTCTGTGGACAGGACTAAATCTTTAAGGAAAGATTCACTGTTTTGTGTCATTTTCTAAAAAAAGGTTGTAAAATATCAAAAATTACTTTATCCAGATGGTTTACTAAGTATATTAAATTACATAGTGAGAAACACAATAAACGTTTGCTTTCTTTGCCTAGAACTTACTCAATAAGGACTGTGGCTACCTTCCCAGCCTTTCCTAGAGATGCAGTCTTAGATGATATTTGTGCAGCAGGCATGTGGACTTCGCTGAATACTTTCATAGGGCTCTACAAGTTGTATGTAATCTCTAAATCTGTGTCTTCCTTTGAGCCCACAGTTATTACTCACAGATTGTTCCATGAAGTTGACCACCCAGCTGGATAAGCTTGGGTCATTATCCTTCTGGTTGATGAGGATGAACGTCATATTATGTACTTACCATAATGTTATATCTGAATGAGGAAGTCCGTAAGCACACCCTCTGTCCTTCCCAGTTGCATAGCAAGGGTGGGGTGAAGTGGGCAACTGCTCTGAACTCAAAGTGTTGGAGAGTGCGATCGAGAGTTACTGCTACACCCGTCTTGCAGCATGTCTTCCCTAAGTATTGAAATACCAGTACAAAAAGGCAGGCAGTTCACATTTTCTTTTTTTGACCTTCACTCAAAGAGCTGAGGGGTGCCCAGATATGCTTCTGTGAAAGATGGTGCACAAATCAGCTTCCAAAAGTAAACCAAAGTCTTTTTTTTTTTTTTTTTGCATTTGGGGGAGCATGCATAGGCTACTGTGGACGCCACTGCACCAGTCATTTTCCTCCAATGATCTGAAATATTTTTTTGGCTGTTCTCTTGAAAAGCTAAATAAGGGCATGGATTTGAATGTAAGGTTTTAAAGACTTAAGAGGGTATAGAATTTTGAATGTAAGGGGATGATGGACCATTCAGCTTCCTACAGTCAGACAGTCTTTTTTTTTCCTTCTCTTGAAAAGCTAAGGGAGGGGAGAGATGGATTTGACTGAAAGGAGGCCGATGGACCATTCAGCTTTTTACAGTCATTCCTTTTTTGAGCTTCACTTGAAGGCTAAGGGTGTGGGACAGTACTTAGGTGACCAGCATCAGACACTAGATGAGCGTGCTGTGGCTGTGCTCCATCCTTCTGTCTCATTGCTGACGTAGTCTTGAGGTCTTTTAGTTTTTTTTATTTATGAATGTTTGAGTGTGTTCTAACAAACAATTTTCCAAGGCAGCCTGACAATTATATATGTAAAATGTGTTATACAGCATAGATATGTTGAAATAAACAAAGTAGATAAATTCATACAATGCATAGCACAAAGTCTCCACTCAGGTACATGAACTACAGTATATAGCATGGACATGGCAAATTACAAGGTAAACAGGTTTTTACAATACATTGTGCAGATTTGTTTTATAATAACTTAACAAGTAGCATAGACCACAGTAATCATTGCTAGTCCTAGGTGACTGCTCGGTGAGAAGTTGAAAGTATAAGCTGCAGAGCAAGTGTAATAGATGTAGCAAATAAAGAAAGGACATAGAAGTAAAAACAGAGAAAAGTATGAAGTATAAATGGAATAGTAATACAGAGAGATAAACCCATTTTATAACGTTTCTAACATATAGGGTGTATAAATTGAGGGAAATAGAATATATGGGCATGTAAGATACGCTAGTTTCATATGATACTACCTATGGTTTGATAGCACCATCAGCAGGTGTTCAGATTCAGGAATTGTTTGTTAGATCATGCTTTAAATGATAAGTAGAATGGTGCTACTCTTCATTTGTGACACCTGGCATTCTGTCATCTACCTTTGTATTCATTTTCTTGATATTCAAGACACTCTGATCAGTTGATCTAAACTTTCTGGTGGTTGTATGCCATAGAAATAGTTCTGGCAAAGGCTAGGCTGGATTATTTGTGCATTAGTCTGTGAGCAACTGTCATATGTATGTTGACTCTTTTCTAGGGATATTCAGTTTAATTTCCCAAGTATGGTACAGTGAAGAATACTCATCTTTTTCACTGGCTAAATTTTTGTGGAGATCAGGTCAGTTAATACGGACTTTCTGGGAATTCCAGTGGCTACAATATAATACAGTAATTTGGGTAGAAGAGGTGCTTCTATACTTCTGTTCCTTGAGTCATAAAAAAGATGACTGTTTATCCTGTGTAATTCCCCCATGTTTTCTCTGGAGGTCATTGATTATATGTTTTCATTGATTGTAATGTATATGTACTCCTTGAGCTAATAATCAATTGCTATTCCCACGTTTCATGATGATACTGCTTCAGTGGGTCCTGATGTGCCTTGAAGAGTTGTAGATATATCGCACAGTGGTTGGGGCAAGTGAAAAATCCCTCTGCAATGTACTGCTGACATACACAATATAACTGCATGCAGTTTAAACAAACTGCTATTAAAAGAAAGAGAAGAAAAGCAGCTCAAAGTGTAGGTATGCCATATTGGTGCATATCGTTAGTAAAGACTTTAAACAATAATAGCTTAAAAATATATCCCTGTAGAATGTCAGTGTTTGATGAGAGAGACTGCCCTGTCAGTAAACAGTTGAAGTTTAATTAGTAAGAAATTTTTTGGAGACCAGTTGGCATAATGATTAAGGTCTTTGCCTGTCATACATAAGGCACAAGGCTCGATCCTGACCACTGGCCAATGCCTGTATGGAGTTTGCATGTTCCCCTGTGTCTCTTTGGGGTTGCTCCTACCTTCCAAAAAGATGCTGAGTGCTTCCATCTCAAATTCACCCAAGAATGTATCTGTGGGCAGCAGTATATATTCTAGATGGTATCATTTTGAGGAAAAGTTATATAGACTAACCTCTTTGGGCATCTACTGTAATGTGCAGTATCCTCAAGATAGCAGGACATAGATCACAAACTGTGCACCAGGGCAGTGTACACTATGGCTCTAATGTCGCCAAATGGGCATGGGTATTTGCCTGTAATAAGTGTGCTGAGGACCCCCTCACACACTCTAACCTACACCAGAGACCCATTTTAATGATGGAAGGTGTAAGTGCCCCTATTGGCTAGTGTATGCCTGCCATAAAGCCCAGCAGCCCTCTGTCAGTAAGCTTCTGGCTGGCTGGTGTCAATTGCCCAGCTTGGGTTACCTGGGATAGTTCTGTTGAGTGAAAGCTGGAGGCAAAACCAATCAACCTACCAAACATGAATTAAAAATGACTACAGTTAATGTAAGCTCACTGATATGATGGAGCTTAGACGTCTTTGACATAATGGTAAGGGGGAGGCTTTACATCATATGTATGCAGGAGACACTGTTAAAGGGCAGTGCAGCAAAGCCACTTGGCTTTCGATCCAGAGTCTACTGCTGAGGAGGAGGGCAGACTAGAAATGGTGTGGGAATTGTGGTGAGGAAGAGGCTTCAGAAGACAGCGGGGGATCTCACCAGAATTAGTGACAAACTCATGGCAATCAGACTGCAGTACAGTGATAGGGCAATATTCATAATCTTAGCCTGTGCCTCACAGCAGGGTTGTGATAGTTACGAAAAGACTGCATTCAGACAGCAGTTGTAGGACCTGCTACATGAAGCAGGATAGCGTGAATTGGTGTTGATAATGGGTGACCTGAATGCACACATTGAGACTGACCAAACAGAGCACAAGAGACAGTCAAAGATCAGATACAAGAATGGCCAACATAAAGCTCAGGTAGACTTCCTTCTAGTAAGGAAAGGGCATTGAGGGTAGAATCAGTGATTGCAAAGTCATCCCGAGTGAAACAGTCAGCCCACAGCATAAACCAGTGGTTGCCATAAACAGCTGCAAGCAGTGCTCAGAGAAGTCTATAAAGTCAATAGAGACCAGACTGAAAGTCTGGAAGTGATTGGAGAGAATGCACAACAGTTCAAAGACTTACTCAGGCCTCTAGCACCTCAAAAAGACGAAGAGGAAATAGGTGGAGTTGAATGGCAGCGCCTCAAAACGTGTAAGGATTACAGAATAGATATGCGGTCAAGCCAAGTATGGAAATAAGGTACGTAAGGAAAGTTGGTGATGGAATGTAGAATTCCAGGAAGTCATCAAAAGAAAGTAGTGCAGGAAAAATGGGAGATAGAAAAGACAGACCAGGCTAAGAAGGAATACTGGTGGACTAACACAAATTGTAAAAAGGGAGTTGCAATATAAAGAATAAGGTATCAGAAGCACTCAACCAGCTTCTGGAAAGTGACTCAGTAGATGGGACAAAGAAAATGTATCAGGTTGCAAGGCAAAGACAGAAATATAAAAAAGGTAGTCAGACACCCTTCATAAGGCTTGCCAATAACAACCTGCTCGTCAGTCTGCAGGACATCAAAGGCAGATGGAAGGAGAACTTCCAACAGCTGAATGAAGAAAACCCCACAGAAGCTGTACTGCCAAAAACACAGCCTATGATGAAAGAAGAAGAGGAGTTCATCGTAGAAGAAATAAGAACAGCACTTAAGAAAATGAAATCAGAGAAAGCAGCAGGCTTGGATGAGGTCACTGAAGATATGATCAAGATATTGGGTGATAAAGGGGAGAAATGGCTCCTGAGGGTACTTGTAGCAGTATGAAGAGAAAGGCATATCACATATGACTGGAAAATAAGCATACTAGTGCCAGTGTTCAAGAGTAAAGGGGACACCCACAACTGTGGGCAGTGTAACTGTACCAAACTCGTGTCACACTGCATGTAAGTTTTGAAGAGAGTAATTGATAATCAAATATGTCGAGCAGTAAAAAGTAAGATGGTAGGTGAGCAGGTTGGATACCCAGATGAGGATGCAGCACTACTGACCCGATGTTTGTGGTTAGACAGATACTTGAGAAGTAGCTGGAAATGACAAAAAAAATCCAGCTGGGCATTCCTAGACTTGGAGAAAGCATGTGACAAGGTCTGAAGAAAGCCAATTTGGACAGTTCTGCATTGGTTCAAAGTCCCACAAACATTGGTAGAGTTAATGCAGGCTGTGTACAAAAACTCAGTGACACAAGTACAAACAGTGTTTTGACCCTCATAGGGTTCCCAGTGGGAGTGGGTGTGTGTCAGAGTTCACCTCTGAGCTGTATGCAGATGATGTGGCATTACAGGTAGAATCTGAACAAGAATTTCATCAAAGGATAAAGGAATGGAATGCAAAACTGAAAGTACGTGGGATGAAA
>NC_056728.1:1348009688-1348179688 GCF_019279795.1 Protopterus annectens
GCAAACATATTTCATGACACCCCTCAACTTTTCTCCAAGTATAGACTGATTAACTCCATTTCAACTGAATCCAGAACAAAATCAAGTAGGAAAATGCTCTCAAAAAACATGCATCAGTAATTCCCCAGTATATGAAAATCCTTCTAGGAGGAGACATTCACCTTAAACCTGGCTTCACTTATCACAATGAACTTCAGGACATTTCTCTACCGTACACTACTATAACTCTACAGAAGTCAACCCGAACCCAGGTAATCTAACTTTTGCTGCCATAAATGTTAGAAGCATAAGAAATAAAATTGCTTAACTGCATGCCTGAATTACCCCAACATAGGCCTGATATTCTAGCTGCAACTGAATCCTGGCTTCAGCCTGGCATAAACAACTCTGAAATTATACCTCCTGTGTACAGTATCATCCGTGATAACCATATAAGGTAGAAAGGTGGTTGTAGTCCTTTAATATTTCCTGGCAACTATCACATTTTCCCTTACAACAAACCAATACAAAAATTCAGTTAAACAGAGCTTTTTATAATTTTCTTGAAATTAAACAATTGTAAACAAATATGTATTAGTGTTCTTTACATCCCTCCTGTTGACTATACAGCTATACTGGAAGATATCCTACATTGGATAGCCATAACATTTCCTCAAGAAATAATACTGCTAGGTGATGTGAATATCAGTTGGTTGGAAATAAATTCTAATTCCCCTACATCTAGAGTGAAGTTATTTGGTTTCACTCAACTAATTAATAGCCCCACAAATTGTAGCAAGACATCAAATTCCCTGTTAGACTAGATCCTAGTATCAGACCCTAACAAGTAAACCACCTCATGTGCAATGTCTTACTGTCTAAGTGATCATCTCCCAATCTATACAACCAGATAGATTGGGGTCCAAATGGAGAGATGATACGTCAGCAAGCAAAGGAGAGTAGTATTGCTGGAATTGAATTAATCCATAAGTCTTGGTAAGTACCTTCACAAGGTGGCCCCTGTTTTATCACAAAATCTCTCCAGGATGACAATGATATATAGACTGTATTTTATATAGCATATATCGTGGACAGAAGTAGTTTAAAAAATAAAACAGATAGCTGGGTACACAGGACCCAGGATAAAAAAGTGCCCAATCTTGGTAGGCACACTGGTACCAGGACTGGAAAAAATGACTGTTGAATCCTCAAGACACAGAAGCATTCCTTCAATGGGGCTAGGCCAGGCTCAGGGGGAGGACGGCCCCCCTGTTGTAGAACAAATTAGTAGTCCACAAAAATCACAAAAACTCATAGGCCAAAAAAGAGCCATAAAGATAGAGTGGACTATTGAGGATAAGAAATAAATTATGTATTGTTACTATTATGCAAGCAGCCCAGAATTTCCAGACATCTCATACATGTATTTATTTATTTTATTTAACATTTGTTAACTGGAAAAGTCTGACTAGGACAGAGCCTATTTTAAGTGGAGGCCTGGGGAGAAACACTTCAGACACATGTCTTTGGAATGTGGGAGGAAACCAGAGTACCCAGAGGAAACCCATGTGAATGCAGGGAGGACATGCAGACTCTGCACAGAAGGCACCCCATCCAAGAATCAAACCTGAGAATCTCTTGCTCTGAGGTGATGATGTTAACCACTGCACCACTGCGCCACCCACTACATACATCCAACTAAAGAGCATGTTTATAAAACATCATGCATCCTTTCCAGATTTAACCTAGAAATGTTCCTTACTAAACTATCACCTATTAACAGGAACTTCCCAAAAAAAATCCTCCACTTGGTTGATGCTGTAAATGAATTCAGTACAACTTTCCCGAATATCCTAAATAGCCTTGCGCCTCCTAGAAGGAAGAGACTAAAAGCAAATAATGCAATTTGGCTAAACAAAAGAGTATAATGCTAATGCAGGATAGAGGAAAAACATGGAAAGAACAGTAAAAATATAAAACAACACAAGATCTTGAAAACTTTAGAATAATTTTCAGTCATACTAAAAAAGCAAATTAATGAAGACAAAAACACGCATTATAATAACTATAATAACTTTCAGAATAATAGTAAATACAACCCTAAAAAAACTGGGACAACCATTAAAGAAACCTTGCATCCCAGGCATAAATTCAACCCTAACCCTTCTCCCAATAACTCATAAGTCGAGACCGTAATACAGTTCAATTCAACTCTTATTTCATAGATAGTATAGTATCTCTAATCAAGGATTCCCTAACATCTAATCCTAACCCTGCCCAGCAGCCACATATTACCACATCTGCTTTCACCTTCAAACCTGTGCCCACATCTTACATAAAACTACAGTTACACTTAAACCACGCTCTACTTCAACTGATGATCTTCCACGTGAATACCTTAAAATAGCATCAGATAACATTGCTTACCCTGTCTCAGTCCTTATAAATAGGTCAAACCAGGAATCCCACATTCCTTGGCTCTCTGGAAAAAGTCATACATTATCCCTGTGCACAAAGGAGGGAATTAATCAGATATTACTAACTTTAAACCTATAGCAATCTTATCCCCCTCTCCAAAATACTTACAAAATGTATTCAAAAACAATTGCTAAACTATCTCATGCAGGAAAAACTCCTATCCCATAAAACATGGCTTATGTCCTTCTTAGAGTATGCAATTTCCTCTTTCATTTTTATACATATATATACAAATTAAATCATTAATTGTGCCACCAATCAGATTCCATTTGGCATATATTACTCATTACCATTTAAAAAGACATATTTGTCACCACATCTTTGAATTCTTTAAAAACAACAAAATAAAATAATTGATTTATATATTCCAAACCTTTGTGTTAGTGAATGTAATGCGTTTTAAATGCATCTTTGAATAATTAATTTAAGTTATGTCACTAGCCCTTTCTACCAATCATTTTTATGTGGGCAAGACTGAGTGTACATTTAAAACAAGAATTTATGAGCACACCAATGATATAAAAAACAAAAAGATGACCAATGCTCTATACAAGCATTCCCTTATTTGTCCCGCATTTATAAAATTTTCTTTTGGAATTTTGGATGAGGTTAATTTGAACCCCAGAGGGGGGGATTGGAAAAATTTGTTAAAGAAGAAAGAAACTGTTTGGCACCTGAAGTTAGCAGCTATGCTTCCACCGGGGCTGAATGAAACAGTTTCCATTACACCTATGTTGGTAGAAAGGGCTAGTAACATAACTTAAATTATTTAATTATTCAAAGATGTTTCATCATCATACCTTTCCACTTTGAATTTTCTGGTCTACTATATAGAGAAGCCTTTCAAATCGGGTAATCCCAATCTGCCTTATTCTATTGGAAGAATCAGCTTATCTCATTTGACTCTTGCTGTTTTCCCCAGCCAGCTACAATCCTTCAGCTCTTTATTAATTGCTATCCACAACATCTCCTCGGGTTGCTAAAAATATGCCTGACCTGTGTATAAGACTAAAGGCACTAAAACATTTTATCTGCTTTTATCTTACTGTCAATATCTAAATAACAGAGCTTCCATTTTCTCAGTTTTTGTACAATCTTTTGTTTAGTCTCTTCCTACATTTCCTTAACTGCCACACTGGAATTGTTTTTAGTCCACACTCCTAAATACTTAATTTTATCATGTCCCCATAAATATGGATACTGCTGAACCAGTTTGTGTGTGGGTACATAATTTACCGCTATTGCCTTTGTTTTAGCTTCATTAGTTTTGTATCCTGAAAAGATTTGAAACTGTCTGAAAATGTTCTACATCACTGTAATGTCACTTTCTGGTTTTGTTGGGTATAAAATAATATCATCTGCAAACAGTGCCAGCTCTTCTTAACTACCATACAAATTATAATCTTGAATTTCTGAGTCCCTTATTTTCTTTGTCTAAATATAACACAAATAACAAGGGGGAGAGAAGACACCCCTGCCTGGTTCCTCTTCTCAAGCAGAAATTATCAGGGAGGGCCACACCCACTTTAATTTTCGCCTCTGATACCTCATATAACCTCCTAATCAACCTTATAATTTTATCAGGGAATGCAAATGCTTCCACTGCCCTGCTCATAAAGTCCCAGCTTACTCTGCCAAATGCTTTCTCTTTATCAAGACCCACCAACAATGGTAGCATTTTCATGCATTCTGCTTCCATCTGGATCATCCGTGTTCTATTAATGTTCTCAGATGTTTGCCTTCCCTCCGCAAAACCACATTGATCCATATCTGTCAACTTTGGCATCACTTTTGCCATTCTTTTAGCCATTATTGGCATAACCATTTTATAATCATGGTTTAGTATTGAAATGGGCCTGTATGAAGTTAGATCTGATGGATCTTTACCCTCTTTAGGTATTATGGCTACCACCGCTTTCTTCCAGGATGTTGATACTTCTCTGCATTTTAAACTACTGTTAAACAAAACCTACCTATCCATTTTTTTCCCTCCTAGCTTCCAAACTTCCACCAGTATGCCATCTGTTCCTGGGGACTTCCCTGTAGATTGGTTATATAACACAATTTTTATCTCATCTCCTCCTGCCCTGTTAGTAATTGAGCCTCCTCTACCTCCAATCATGGCACATTTAATTCTTCCACAATCATTTCCATTTGTACTTTTCTTGATTTCCATATTTCTCTGCTTTATACAGACTTTTATAGAATTTCCAAAATGTTTCTAATACTTCTAAAGGATCTCTAGTTATCTTCCTTGTTATGGGGTCCCAAAGCTTGACTACAATCCTTTCTGTTTTCTGTTGCATAACTCATTTTGCTAAAAGTTTTTGTACAGTAGAGTTGTCATCAAAAAACAGTTGCTTAACAGCAATCTTTCTAAACTCATGCATGTTATCGAGGTAATCCTTTATTTTCTGTTTAGTATTCTGCAGTTGCTCCTCTTCTTGTTCTGCGGGATTCCTCCTATTTTGTAATACTTTAACATGTCAGTCCCTCTAAATAATTCTGTAACTTCTTAACAGTATCTCCCTTTTTTATTTCCACCCTATTTTTAAACTCCACTTTAATTTTATCCTACTCCCTAGCTATATTTTCAGAATAATTTTCTATCTTCTCTAATAGTTCCTGAATAATTTCCACTACCATTCCTTAAATTCCTCATGTTTATTTTATTACCCTTTGTTTTTATTTTAGTTATTATTTGGCACATGATTTGAAGTAGTTATTAGGTGCATATCAAGTCCTTCAATTAAATACACAAGTTCTTGTAAAATGTAAATTCTGTCTGTCCACCCTAGCCCAACTTGTGTATCTTGGAGAATAATATGCAAGTTCACTCTGAACTCCTAGTACTAAATTCACATCTTCCATGCCAAATATTTTCATAAATTTCATCAAAAATCTACCTTCCTTTCTTATATTTTCCCTTCTGTACCTCCCAGACACATCTTCACAGTTACAAATCAAATTCCAGTCCCCACCTATAAGTAATATTCATTGTTGAAAGCTGATTATTTCTCCCAGAATATTTTTAAGCTCCATTATAGCAGTTTTTGGTGGAATATAAATGCCAATGTAATCTTCCTTCCTTGCCAGTAGCCCCTTAGTGCTACAAATCTACCATTATTATCTTTTTTATTGTCTTCTATCACTGTTGGAGCTCCTCTTCCAATTAATATAAGTACTCCTCTTTTCCTTTGCCCTAGGTATTCCACTGTATAGCCATCCTGAAAACTTTTCCTTATCAAATTCGCATGTTCAGTTCCTTCCAGATGTGTCTCCTGTAGCATAAGTATTTGCACTCTACATTTCAATATAGTTCAGTACTCTTTTTTTGTATTTATCTGTGAGACCATTCATGCTTAAAGATATTACAGAAAGTATCATGTTCTTAAAAAGTTATTATTCCCACCTTTTATGTATAAAAGCTTTTTTGTTAAATGTCTAGTTCCTGATTTTGTGTTACATACATGTACTGTTTGGCAGGTCAATCTTTTATACATTTGTTTATTGTCATATCCATTTGAGCCTATGTCACATCTTACAAATCTTTTTGTTTTATTGAAAGCCCTGAAACACAAAAAACAAACAAACCCCAGTACTCCGTAAAGCATGTTAACTTAGTAATAACACAGAAAACTACGTACATCTTCTAATATTGAAGTTTTATCCTCCTAATAGGAACAAATGCTCCAAACTGACAGCATAGATTTGAGATAACCTAAAAGAAAGGTTATTCATGCTAAGACACATGACACAGCCTGTACTTCTATTAAGTGCTTGTCTGGCTTTGTCTTATCTTTATAGTTCTCTCAGCTGGGAACCACTTGAATGCTTTTATAAAACATTTTCTACAAGCCAATACTCAATATCAGATTGTCTCCTAGAGTCATGAAAACCAGGCACAAAACTACCAAGCATACACATACATTTGGTTACTAGAAAAAATGCCTTATAATATTCAGTATTATTTTTATTGAATTGTCTTGTGTAAATTACTAGTAGATTAAGCTAAGGGCCTTAACCCAGTAATTCTACTATGCAAGAATGAGAAAAAGCACACTAATTTTTCTTTTGGCGTGCTCTTTTAACCAGATCTTTCTTCTGTATTTTTTTTTACATTGCAGTACCTACATATCTTAAAACCAAACAAGGAGAAAGAGAGAAGGAAGAAAGAAAAAAAAAACAGGAGAACCTATTTACATTAGTATCACCATTACACTTAAACATAACTGAGAAAATATTATAGCTTGCAAAGAAATTCATGCACTGTTAAAACAGCACCATTAAAAATGTTTTACTTAGTTAACCTTTTTCCCTCCTCTTCCCCCTCCTGAGTATTTTTCTAAATATTAATGCCATGAAGTAGGGCATATACTTTCCCGTCCCCTACAAGTTTAACATACTCCAAGAAAGTCCAATATTTCCAAATTTCTTGTTCTGTCATGTTTCACAAATATAATTATTGCTTTGTAATCCCACGTTTGTCAATTTCCAAGTTGCTGGTTTTATTCCTGTTCATCTCCTCCCAAATCCTGTCTTTGTTTCATTTCCAACGTACTGTTAACTCTTCTAGTCGACTCTTGTGTTTTTTTGTTCTCTCAAGCATTTTCCTTTGAAACATTAGAAAAGGTTTCACTGGCACAGTCTCTCTGTGGTTTTTATTACCAGAAGAACAAGAATCAGAATCTCCTTCTGCTTCACAGCTCACATTTTGTTGGACAAACTTTATTTCTTCCTTAGCAGATATTTCATCAAAAAATGATTTTGCCCCTCCAGGGAAAAGATTTTTAAGATAGCTGAGTACATCGGTCTGAATCTCATGCCTGCTTCTTAGCATTCCCTGAATAATGGAATAAATTTACTCCTCTTCTTCCTGGTGTACAATGAATAGTCATTGTCCACAAACACTCTGCTGTCTCCCACTTTTAGTACTTTGTCCTTCTGCCACAGATTTGTCAGAATCATCTCCTTCTGCTGGTAAGATTTACATCTTTACTATTAAATGTCTAGGTTGCTTTCTCATAGCCAGGTTTGGAGCATACACAGAACGTGCCCTTTCCATTAACAATTCCTGTTGTGGAATACCAGTCCAGTTGATTATTTGTGCTTTCATAAAATTAATACAGTCTGTTCCTAAAAGCTTCTCTGGTACAGCAGAAAATATCAGGTTTTCCCTACGTGCTCTATAATCTGTTATTTTTTTAAACATCTTTTTTGTGCAGTCTCATATTCAGCCAGACTTTTCTTCATTTTTGACCTCTTAGTTTTGCAGTTCTATCACCTTATCTGAATATCTGTTTAAACCTTATTTCATTTTTGCATCATTTTATTGTTGACATTGATATACTCCATCAGTGTTTCATTTATTTTAATCAGGTCTGTGTGCAGCTGCCTTGTACATTCCTCTAGGTTACTGGAAGTCATGGCTGGAGCATGCACTACTTTTTGCTGAACAGATGCACTACTTTTCCCATTCAGTGTTTCTTTGCCACCTTTTTATAGCTGATTTTCCTTCAGGTCCACTTTATTTCTTTTTTTCTTGGCATCTGAGCAGTGCATTTACTAGCCATTTAATGAAATTTACCCTTAAATCCAGGTCCACTGGCTTTTCATGGTAAGTTTTTGTTTTCACACTGGGAGAGCTAGAATTAAGCAGTTATTCAGTGTGCAGCCTTCTTGGAAGACTTGCTGTCTCCCATTTATAATGCTTCTTTCTGCCACAGTTTTAGTAGGATCAACTCTTTCTGCTGGTATGGTTGCATCTTTACTAATATACAGTGGCTATCAAAACTTTACACCCCCCTGTTAAAATGCCAGGTTTTTGTGTTATAAAAAAGTGAGACCACAATAAATCATTTAAAAACTTTTCCCACCTTTAATGTGACCTATTACCTGTACAATTCAATTAAAAAACAAACAAATTTGTTAGGGGAGGAAATATAAAAAATAAAAAATGTACAATACGCTGTTGGCATAAATGTGCACACCCTTAAATTAATAGTTTGGTGTGTGTGCACACCCTTAAACTAATACTTTGTTGAAGCACCTTTTGATTAATTTGATTTAATGTTCAGTAGCTGCCTAGGGACAGCATAGCTCTGAAATTCAGAGAAAAGGGCTGTATATTAAATTAGTGTTTCTTTGTTAAAGGCAGCAGTTGCATTAGGGAACAGTAAGGAAGGGAGCATGCCAGTATACCTTGCGATCAACATAACAAGAGAGGTAAGAAGGATTCATACTACTATGCCCATTAACACATACAGTGAAAGACCTCGTCACTGCAACAAAGACATTATGAGCAGGCCTAAAGGCCAGCAGTGACAGCACATCATATTTTATCATATTAGTAGGGTGGAAAGGGTGACATAGGAAGGACAGAAAAGGGGAGAAGCAAGCAGAGGAAATGCACAAGGCTAGCCATAAGGAATAATAGGTGAGGGAAGAAGGGCATTTTTTGTGGGGTGGGCAACTTTTTTATGTGTTGTTGAAGAAGGTAATGCAAAGTATGTGGAATTTAGGAAAGACTAAAAAAGGTAAGGCAGACAAAGAGATGTGAAACAGAGACTTAGACAGGGCGGTATGCACACATAAAGTGGGAAAAATAGTGAAAGCACACTGACATACCGAGGGTGGACAACTGGTGATGTGGAGGGTTGGACTGCAAATAAACAAGGTATGGGGAATGACGCATAAGGGAGGGGAACACTTGAATGGGGAAAATGGGCAAGGTACAGGAAGCATGCCAGAACTGCCTCCTGAATTGCCCAACCAGACATCAGCCACCTCTGTGGTTGGCATCTTGAGGAGGCTTTGCCCTGTGTTGGCCCATTGGTTGGAGCAAGCCATCCATGCAACTTCACCAGCTGTGTAAGGAGGCAGTCAGTCAAGGTGGGCATACAACTGCTGATATATATTGGATGCAACCAGCCTCTGTGCCTGATGTGCTGTGACTACTGATGACCTAGGCCATACTCAGATGAGGACCCTTCACTCCCATCCTGAGAAGTGGCCATGGAGGCCATCAGGGTGACCTACACCCCCTTGCAGAGAGTCACCCCTGGTAACCACCGATGACTCAGCACCAGGTGTGTCAGCTGGTGCAGACCCAGGAGGCTGCTGCCAAACCTCTACTGTTAATGTAGATGGACCTGTACCTAGATGATGGGGAAAAAAACAGAACGAGAAAAATAAACACATTAGGATACATGCACAATTATAAAAATGCATCAGTGCTCTTAGTATATTTATCCTTCTGCTAGGAAAGGCATTCAGCCTTCCTGTAGTGGTCCTTTTGTTCTTATTCTGCAATTGAAAAAAATGTGCGAAGAAATCAGTACACCACTGAGCCTATCAAAAGAAAAGGAAGAACTAAATACACAGTAGCAAGAAAAAAATTATTAATATGCAGTGCCTACATTACATAACCGGTAATAGCAAGAAAAAAATTACTAATATGCACTGTCTACAATACAAAACTGACACTGCTGCAACAGGTATGTTATCTTTGTGCTTTCACAGGTTCCACTGGTGGAATGCTTCAGTAAGAGAGGACAGTACACACTTGATGACAAGAGCAAAATGTACATAGCACAATCAGATGATACAGTGGCACTCTCAGCAACACTAATATTGGAGGGGTCACAAATCCCCCATATATGATGCGATGTTGAAGGGGCAAGTTGGACCCGTAACATTGCCAGTGCTTAATACTGGATATCTTGTAACTGTGAGCCCCACCCAGCCTACAGAGGATTCTCTACCACAGATGGCATCTATCAGCCAGACTGCATCGTCAGTGCTTGCACAACACACTATAGTGGAGAAAGAGATGTTGGTGGCCATTGCTACCATGACTTCAGGTCTTTCCCAATCTGATTACTTCACTTGACTTCAATCAGCCGAAGTGCAGGTCATTGATCCAGGTACATACAGCCACTACACAAACAATAGTGGGTTGTTGAATGTGGTGTGTGGCTTGCAAGGTGACTTGCAGTAACTACATGACCTGCAGGACAAGCTGCATTGCCTGCACAATGATGTGGAGTAAAGGGACAAGGACTACATGGAGTTGATCAGATCCTGGATAGTCAACATAGCATCCTTTTTGCATCTATGTTCTGTTTTGCCCCTAGAGGCTATTCTGACCATGGTCGTGGGAGGGTCTGGAGGCAGTAGTGACAGCGACTCATACACAGATAACATATGCTGTTCAGGAAACCACATTACTGTCACCTTTGGCCATATTGACCAACACATATGGGCATGCCCAGTCTCACTGTCATGCCTGGCATCACTTCCTACTCTTTACCCCTCTGATGCCAGATCAGTTTCCCCCATTCCATGTTATGCAGTTCTACATCATTCACTCAGTTTGCAGACCACCACACCTAGGGCCATATCTAGCACTAGGTGACCTAGGCAGTTGGCTAGGGCCTGGTGATGGCAGGGAGGGACCATTCACAACATTAATCCAAAAAATAACACATTTTCCTACTTTGTTCAACATTTGGAAACAAAAAAATTTCCTACATGGATGCCATCAGCCAATAAATCAAGCAGGCATGCTTGTAGACAGAAATATTGCACTATGTTTAAAGTTTTATTTCAAGGTGCAGCATTCAGAAATGACTTTAAGGAATTTGCTTGTGCAGCAATGGGAACACAGACAGCTGCGATGCCACATTATGAATTGCAGATGTGTGTGTGTGTGTGTGCATGCAAAATGCCCCAGTTAGCGTGCGTGTGCATGCATGCATGCAAAATGCCCCAGTTAGAGAGGGCAGCATAATTTAGTGACTTCCTCAAACTCAAACCCTGTACCTTGAGTACAAGAACCAAAAGCCTTAATCCTCTAGACCAACTGCCTTTTACCTTTTTTCCTTTGGGAAATCACTGAGGATTACAGTCAATGTCAGTCATTACAGTTTCACAGTTTTTGGTTTTCACAATATGTATGTTGATACAAAACCTGTTTTGATAACTTTATAAGACATTTAAAGTAGTCTGCTTTAATATGTCCTTTGCAGAACATCTTATTTTGCTTCATTTTTATGCACTGTCTTTCAGTAAGTCACTTAACCAGACAGTGCTTTGGGGCAACTGGAAATCTGGGCTAGACACTTCTCAATAGTTACCTGAAACACTTGATGTTCTTAAGGGGTCATTTGCATATATCCCATGGGCCTCTATTACAGGAGTATCTCACAGTGAAAACTCTAGCTTGGCTAAGTTTTTCTTGTAGTAATTGGTTTGCTTGTGTGACCTTTTTACTCTGGTTTGGACTGTAGGCCTACTAACTAGTACCTTTGAACCAAAGTAGATATTGTGTGAAAGAAGGAATTGGATTATAGTAAACAGGAACACCACCACTTAAGCCACATTCTTTGCATGTGATCCTTGGTTTTCTTAATGTTAGCAGTGTGCAAAGAAATTGGACAGCATAAAGTCCGTGAGTTTAATGTAGTATTTTATTTGGGAATATATTTTAATTTAGCTTGTTTTATGCAGGCTACAATAGTTTGTTTAGCACTTAGATGAGTAAGGTTATGAGCTGTTAAAGAGCTTCTTTCTTTAGGGTCCCTATCAGCATCACGAATGCTGACAATATCGAATTTGATATTGTCGCATCAAGAATGTCGAAAGGGTAGAACAGGTAAACGGAAATCTCCCCTCAATGTAGTGCAGTCTCAGAGTTGGTATATTTAACTAGCGGTGGGTGTGGGGGTGCAGGGGGGACTTGCCCCCCTGCCTATACCCTTTAGTTTTTTTTGGGGGGGGTTATTTTTTCATCTGCATTCGAAAATGTAATAGGTCGATCATTTCAGTTCGACATTTAGTGATTCGACCTATTACATTTTCGAAATGCTGATATAGACCCTTTCTTTAGTACATGGTATGATTTCCTCTGCCTTCATTTGTCTTCTGTTTGATTCTACCAAATTACTTCACCAGACAGTACTCCTGGGCTGCTCCTAAAAATGGGCACATGTCCCAGTCTGTTAGCAAATGTGCTATACATTTGTCTTTTGAATTGAATTTCTGCACCCTTCACATAGACACTAATCAGTACTTCACTATTTGCTGTTTGAGTACGATTCCCATCATGTCTGTTGTAGTCTAATGGGTTACCAGATGCGTTTTCACTAAATGTCTCAAGGGAATAGAAGTTTATGGTTTCTCATGCTAAATCTGTTTTCAATTAGAGTAGTTTGTTTTGTTGAGAAAATTGCTATCAGTGTTTTTTTATCTGTAAAATTTGAAATAGTTTCAGATGAAATCCATTTCTCTTTGATAATTGTAAAAGTAAAGAAGAAAATAATATGTACACTGACAGGGTTGAACAGTGTTTATGGTATGTAATGAGAGACAGCCAAGTAATGAGGTATTTATATGGCTGGGGGGCATGAATCATTACCCTGCATAGGGCCCCCATTTGTCCACAATCTGGCTATGTTGACTTGAGGCATATGCTGCAGCAATACAGCACTGTTACACATTCAGGTAGGTCAAACTTACAC
Organism: Protopterus annectens; assembly: GCF_019279795.1. Classification (NCBI taxonomy): domain Eukaryota; kingdom Metazoa; phylum Chordata; order Ceratodontiformes; family Protopteridae; genus Protopterus; species Protopterus annectens. The sequence goes on from NC_056728.1 coordinate 1,348,022,666, forward strand.
TGATATCAGAACAGATAGCTACTCTTGACGGCAAGGAAGACATAGGGAGGTCATAATGAGAAGCAAGTGTCCTGCAAGCAAGACATAGGGAGGTCATAATGAGAAGCAAGTGTCCTGCAAGCATGTAAGAATCCTCCACCCACAAAAAAGCAGTATGCTAAATGCAACTGCTAAAGTGGTTATAGTGTCTGTAATTGTTTTGCTTTATTCATTGTACTAAAGAATGAATTAATTCATTAATAGGCCTGGATTGTATAGTATAATCTAACCATGTTGCATGTTAGTAATGTATTTTTGTAGTACCGTCTTTACAGCCTCCAGCAAGTGCAAAGGGGTTGTTGTTTGTCAAGTCACACAGTCTGCATAATTTGGAGTGATGATAATCAGAACATTCTGATCTTCAGTATCCATTATGCAGGTATTGCTGCATATTACTGTGATACAGTCTTCTCAACAAGATTAGATTGTAAAGGATTTCTGCAATTAGTTGAAAATGGTTACTCTGGTAGTTAATGCAGAGGACTAAAGTGCCAGCTTGTTAGAAAGCCATTCCCTGTATCAAGGTTGCAGGGTTTGAATCTTCCCACATTCATTTTTCTACTGTGTGACATTGAGCAAGTCAAGTAACCCTGCAGTACTTTGGAACAATTGGGAAGTTGGGCTAGGCTCCTTAATGGTCTTCTGGACTGCATGCCTAGTAAGTATGAACCTGTTGTAGTTGTTTGCCAGCTGTTCTTATTGCATAGCTGATCTAGTTCAGGACATGTTATGGCAATACCACCAGCACAACATTTTTTAATGCAGCATAGATAATGTATTCTTCAGGGGCAGCAGGCTCTGCATTTGTAGGTGAAGCACTGAAAAGCAAATTTATTTGCCAGCAGCAACCTCTGCATTAGTGTTAGTCCTGTTTAATGTAGAATTATCCAGCTGACCTTTACTTCTGCAGAGATTTGTGCATATTGATTTGGCATATATTAGCAGGTGATTGATATTTCTTATGCTATCAAACCCTTCCAGTTAAACTGTGCTACATCTGACTAGATCTTATGGCATGATACTAATGATCTTTATGCATTGTAATGTAGTTCATCCATAGCTACTAATAAAGTACATGCAGTTTATTTCTTCATGACAATAACAGGTGTACACCTTCAACAAAGTGGTTATAACTGCTGCCGGAGTGCTTATTGTGGATGAAAGTACTTTATACTCTTATCTGCTCATTTTTAAACAATCTTTAGTCTGGCTTTGCAGGACTAGGACTAGTGTTCATGTGTGTGAATTAAATAAGAATACTTTAGCTATACTGTGTTTGTGTGAAATAAATATGAAATTTGACTTTGGTCATGATTATTATTATTGTTTTTTGACACATCTGAGAAGGATGCACTCAGCAATTTAGCAGTAATTGCTGGGTTTGGGGGATACCTGTGAATAAAAATAACTGACCTACTCAGCTGATAAAGTTAAAAAGTCATTAGTCTGTCTTTGCAGGACTGTTGTGCATTTGTGTAAAGCAAATTAGAATAATATACTGTTGACATTTTTATCATAATTAGACATGAGATGTTTATATAGTCAGTTTAGTAGCCATAATTGTTGAATGTAAATATCTGTGGATTATAAAGACAGAAGTTTGAGTGGCATTTAATGGCTGAAATGTACTTTTGTCATTATTGGTTCATGTGTTTCATTTCACTGCTTGCTGAAACTATTTTAAAAACTACAAATTTAAAATGCAGTCTAATAAACGTTGCTGCATTAAACAAGAATATAATTTAAAACCATCAAGAAGGTGACTCAGAGAACACTTGCATTTATGCATGATCCCAAAATGTATGCAGTGGGCACATGGTTTGAAAACAGCCCAGGGACCAAAGTGTACTTAATCTGCTACTGGCAGGATGCATTTTCAATGAACGCGCATTTCAATGCATTTTCAATATGTATGAACTTCAAGGAAAGAGAAGTTTACTGCTGTTCATGCCAAATCTGTTTTCAAGGAAAGTTTACTATTACTAATGCTAAGTCTGTTTCCAATGTGCATTTAATTTATTTAGCAAATGGTCATCAGTGTTTGTGCTATAGAATTTGAAATTAAAGTTTTAAATTAAATCCACATCTCTGTAATCATTGTAAAAGTAAAGAAGAAAATAGTATGTACACTAACCGTTTTGAACAGTGTTTATGGTAACTGAGGAGAGATACCCAAACAGTGGGACACTGAAATGGTTGTGACAGGAACGGGGGCCCTGGTCCATTAGCGTCCCTAGGACTCCATTTGACCATGATCCAGCTCTGACTATGCATATGCATGCTCATCGTCAGGATCATGGATTGTCATATATCTGTTAGCTGTCAATGTAGGGCATTACATCAGGGTTCCCATACGCACTTTTGTATTTCTGCATCATCTCTTCCATGGACCATATGAAGCCTCAAAACACAGTACACCTGGCCGATTTTACATCATGGGAACTCTGTCCTATCATTGGTGGATGTGATCCCTGACTCCACTCAACCTGTCACCCACCTCAGTGGCTACCATATCCACATACCATGACCTTTGACCATATGATAATGTTTATTTTTATTTATCCTTTGTTGATCAGCTTAGTCCCACTAAGCTATTAGCCTCTTTTCAGGGGAGACCTGAGGTTGCATTTATACTACTAGGGGAATTTTGGCCAGGACATCACAGAACTTCCCCTACTCATCATTGTTGCTAGTGGATATATTTTCCAGGAGCGCTTCCTGTTTCCATTCTAGGCACAGAGGCAGATGTAGAGAGAATTCTTAGGGATACATTATGGAGAAAATATAAAAGGAGGATGCAGAGGCAATCCTGAAAAATAGTGGTGAGATAGAAAAGAAAACATTTGCATAGAAAGTAAAAGAAGGCAAAAGGGGAGTAGCAGAAAAGATGGCAGAAAAAAATGTAAAACAAAAGTATGTGGTAAGGATTCAAAGTAAAGAAGACAAAGAAATGGGCAGATATGATGTGTGAGACAATTTAAGACAAAGAAATGGACAGATATGTGTGGGACAATTTAATAGGTCCTTTGGGGGGTAAAGCTCATGAGATAAGAGCATTTATTCCTCTTAACAAAGACATTTTGTGACATTATATTTGAGACTGTTTTTACAATGGAAATGTTTCTTAGAGAGTAAGAAAAAAGAAATACTATAATCCATGACGTTCTTATGTGATAAACGTATTTAACAGGGAAACAAAAAAGAAAATTCATGTACAATTTTAAACAGAGGTGGAAAGACAGGTTTTGAAAGGACATTTGAAAACCTTATGTAAATAAGTACTGGACGTTGCAAACGTTTATGACAAAAGAGGTTTATGGACTGGTGGATGGAAAAGAAGGACATTTGATAAGTAACTGTGACTTAAGAAAATTGTATATTTGTGGGGATGCAAAAAAATTGAATTGAAATGTTATAAATGTAACAAAATTGGACATTGATGGATTGATTTCAAAAATGAAAATAAGATTAAGGAAAAAGAAAATGAGCAGAGAAGGAATTTTAGAAGTAGAAGAAACAGAAGAAAAATGAGATGTAAAAAAAAAGTAATAGAGAAGACATAGAAGAAGATTCTGAAATAAGTGATGAAGAAATAAATTGGGAGGTGGTATAACAGGATACTTTAATTGTGATTTAAAAGGCAAGCATAAAAAAGAAAGGAAATTATATAAAAATGTTAGGCATTATAACATGTGGTAAGTTAAAACTCTGGGGTAAAATTTCATGTACTGACAAAAGGAGTATGTATAGAACTGAAACAGAGTATTTTATAGTATGAGAAGGTTTAGCTATAGGAGAGGGGGAGGTAGGTGAAACAGGATTTTCTGATCATCTTGCAGTATAGTAGCAGATAAAGGAAAGCAATGAATATGTAAAAATAGGCAAAAGAATAAAAAGGATAAATGAGAAAGCATGGAGTGAAGAAAGAAAGAGACTAGTAATACAGTTTTGGAAAGATCTTTTTAGTATGAGAACATTTTATAAAAATTGGTCTGAATGGTGGATATTTAAAGAAAAATATAAAAAAAAAATGTTTTTTTTTACAGTGGCAATATGATGTGTGAAAAGTAGAGAAAGAAAAATATAAAAGAACATATAATGATGCATTGGAAGATTTAAAAAATAATGCTAGAAACTACAAAGAAAAAAGATTTATATGAAAGAAATCAAGAAAAAAATACAAAAACGGTTATATAAGCAAAGCTATTTTTACAAGGAAAAAGAGAAGAACTGTTGAGTTATTATGCAGATTATTAATGGAAGATGATAGTGTAATGAGAGAAATAAAAAAATGTAAAAGGAGAAATAGAAAGAAGTTAGAAGAGTATGAATAGTGTGGTATAATATGTAAAGAAACATATAAAGAGAAAAAGAAGGTAGTGAAAAAATATGGAAAGTAAAAAAGTTAACAGAAAAAAAGACTAAAGAGTTGCAAAATAAGATTTCTGTAAATCAGCTAGATAAAATATTACAACAAGTAAATATAGATTTGGCTGCAGGGCCAGATGGAATAGGGTATGAAATGTATAAAAATGTAAGGAATTGGAAAAAAATATTTTTAAAGATTTTGAATGAATAGTTAAATGATGGTTTTATGTATAAAGAATTATGCAGTAGAATACTTAAATTCATATTGAAGAAGGAAGGTAGAAGACAAATGAAAAACTGATAAAACTGATAGTATTGAATAATAATAATTATACTATCTTTATGAACATAATACAAAGGAGATTTGAAACTAAAGTGGAAAATATTATGGAAGCTGTATATATATATATATATATATATATATATATATATATAGATAGATAGATAGATAGATATAGATATAGGTGGTATAAACGGGAAGGATTGTTAAGAATTATTAATGATAGAGAAATTGTAGATAATATGAATAGAAAAGAAAAAGCAAAAATCATGATAGAAGACCTTAGTAAAGTATTTGATACAAACGGACATGAAATTTTATGGGTAGTAATGAAAGAATACAAGTGAGAAAGGAAATTACATATGTCAGGATATAGTAATAATAAATTAAAAATACTTGTAAATGGCTGGTTAAGCCAAGCGGTACATATGAAGATTGGTGTAACACAGGGATGTCCAGAGAGTTGTATACTCTTGCCATTAGTCATGAATGTGAGAGTATGTCAAATAAATTACAAAATGAAGGAGCTGCGATATATATAACACCTGAGGGGTTAAAAATTACAGTTCTAGTAACATATGCCAATGACATTATAATTGCATAAAAACAAAATCTGGATAAAAGAAGTAATAATTTGCACAAATGAGTGTCTAGAGGAGATGGGCTAGGTTTAAATAAAGAGAAATGTGAAGGTTTAGGTGATGTAAAGATAGGGAGTATATATTTTACAATTAATTAAATTTCTGTTAGGTATAAAATTTGGGAATAAAGATGCAAGTAGAATTCAGTGGGGAAAAACAATAGAAGAAATAAAACAAATGTGGCTTTTCTGGAGAACATATAAAATATCATTCAGAAAAAAATGTTTGTTTAATAAATTCAGTACTGATGGGAAAAATAGCATACTTAGCAATTGTATTTACATTGCCAACAGTATTTAAAAATGAATTATTGCAGATATATATTTTTTATTTATGTGGGGTTTAGACTAAATCCAGTAAAATAGGAGTTTTGGATGTAAATAAAGAGGAAGAGGTTTAGAGTTACTTAATCCAGTGGGTATATGCTGCTTCGTTAAATTTATACAAGTTGTTAAAGTGAATAAATGAGAAAGATGAGAGATTAATAGTAACATTTTATAAATATAAGTATGATAAATTTTAGAGTATGGTAAAAAAGAGTAAAAGAGATAAAGAGAGTATAAATGAGGAAATAAAATGTTACCAAGAAAAAAATATGTTTGTGGAAAATAAAATTTGATGATATAAAAAAAGAAAAGTGTGGTATAAGAATGTAATGATAAAACATTACTGTGTAAAGCCATGGGAAAATGTTAACAGATAAAAAAAATAAAGCTGTAATAAGAAGAAGCAAATTGTGTAATCAGAAACTAGAATGTCAAACTTTTTTGTAGAGACTGATATAGATAAATTGCCAGTAAAAGTAAATATGCCATATAAAAAGGAAAGTGATAAAATATGTTTACATTGTCATGGAGAAGAAACTACAGAATGTGTTTTTGAAATGTAAGAGTAAAAAAGCTGTAGTGGAAAACTGTGTAAAGAACACTTTTTTGAAGATATAAAAGAAGTGGATAAAATAAACGTGGATATGATCAAATATTGATACTGCAAGAATAGAAGTAAGGAATATGTTAAAAGAATAGATAAAAAGTTATTTTAGGTCATATGGGTTATATAGAATGAAAGAATAACTTAAATTATGTTTAATGGTAGATGGATTTTAGCAACAGTTAAGTAAAATCAGATGGTGGTTTTGGAAAAAAGGTGTGGGGTGTAATAGGGATGAAAATTTAGTATGATTGCAAAGGAAATTATGAATATGTGTGTAGATCAGTCTGTGTATGTACCTTTAAGAAGCTTTCATGGGCTTGCACATGTGTATAAATACTGAGCATGTGCAAGCTACACTGCCATTTTGTAGAGAGCTGTTGAGATGTAAGCATTCATGTATGTAATGGTCTGTCAGTTAATCAGTTTTATATTTTATGTTGCTGCTATCCATCCTGATGTGTTTCTATATAATAAAGCATATAAAAGAACTACAGCAAAAATGCTCGCCAAGAAATTAACTGTGCTTAAAAAGCCAAAACACAATGTCAGTAATACAAAAAAAAGCACAGGTACACTGCCGCCAGTATTATATAAAAACGTTTTAATCACTAAAAGGTAAGGGCTTTTGCACACATAGTTGTGCTTCTTCAGACCAAAAAACAATCAGAAAGCACTACAATATATATATATATTGTTAACAATTATCCAATTAAACAATCCATAACATCATTAATTAAACTTCATTCATATTAAAATTACTCTATTTAAAGAGGCTAAGTGCCTTTAAAACAGGCTTAATGGAAATTTTCCCATTTAAGCCTGGAAATTTATCAGCTTGCATTTTTATTATTCAGTGTAGTTCCTTGTTCTCTGTAAAATTTCTTACATCCCCACCCCTACTGTTTATTTGAATCAAATCAATTACCATAAATGTAAAAGAATTTCGAGTTCCCTTTTCAATAAAATGCTTAGCAAGTGCATTGCGTGCATCTCCCACGTTCATACAATATGAGTGTTCTTGCTGCAAAGCCTGTATTGGCAAAACAAATAGGTTCTTGATGGAGTGAATGAGGGAACACTCATATTGTATGAGTATTTATAAGCTCCTGCCAGATTGCAACGCATGATGTTGAAATTGCAAAAGTATAATTTCACTCTTGTCTACACAAAAGGCAAACTCTTTTATCTTGCTGATACATTATCCAGATTTCCCAGAAAAAGCACTGAACAGAATGAAAATCAGGTTGCTCATCCGGTTGTTGATTTTGAATTCATGGAAGTGAGCAGTTTTTCTTCCACACGTCTCGATGAGCTTAGAAGTCACACAGCTTCAGATCCATTTCTTCAGAATCCCAACCACTTTATCAGTCCAAGATGGCCGTCAAAGCAATATTGTTTACCAGTAGACCTGCAACCATGTTTTCCTTACAGAAATTAAATTTTGTTTGAGAATGGTATCATCATGAAAGGTCCAAAATTGATTGTTCCAAAATCCTTGCAACAAAAGTGTATTACCATCTTGCATCATGGCCACCCAGGAACTGATTCTACCAAAAGAAGGGCAAGATGACTAGTATTTTGGCCTTCTGTGTCAAAAGATATTGAGAGAGTACTTTCTTCTTGTTCTATATGTAATAGTACTAAGCCACATCAACTGAAAGAACCACTTCGGCTAAACCAGATTCCTGAACTACCTAGGTCAACAGTAGCTACACACATTTTTGAATGGAATAATCAACATTACTTCATGTTTCTGGACTGTTACTCAGATTGGTTTGAGATTGACCTACTTCCTAATCTAGTGTCCATTACTAAGTTAAAGTGTCATTTTGCAGTCTATGGTAGTCCTCACAAAGTTATTTCTGACAATGGTACACAATTTACAAGCCAGCAGTTCAAACAGATTTGCTGAAGAGTGTAGCCCTGAGTACCCACAGTGAAATGGTTTGGCAGAACGTGCAGTTCAGAGTGCAAAGCAGTTATTAGAGAAGTCCATACGAGACAATAGCAATGTTTTTCTACATCTCCTAAATCTCAGAAATGTCCCTCGTGATAAACATCTTGGTTCAATTGCACAAAGGTTTTTATTGAGATAAACCAGAACCACACTACCCATCAGTAATGATCTGTTGGCTCCTTGTGCTAAGATCAACAAAGCAGTGAGAGCTCAACTCATGAAAAAGCGTTTGTCCCAGAAGTCCTATGATAAGACCAGCAGACCACTGAATCCATTACGAGATGGGGAGATAGTGAGGATGCAGATATCCAAAGGTTTTGATCAGATTAGAGTCACGAAAAGTGTATGTCCAGAGCCGAGATCATACATTGTAGAATCACAAGGAGTTGACTTTAGGCGGAATTGGAAACATTTGTTACTGGTGTCTGAGCCAGTATTGCAGCATTTTGCCTGTGAAAAAGACTCTAGATCTCAGAGTGAGTTGTCCACTGTTCCAGTTCCAGATGACATTCCAGCAAATATCCCTGTTCCTGAGGAGATTCTCAAGAGTCTTCATACAGCTTGTTCATCAATGACTGTCCCTGTTGCCAGACCCAGTCCTAACTACTACATTACTAGATCCGAACACATTTCTAGACCATGTTCCAGATACACTGCAACTTGGACATGAGTGTTGTGTTTATTTCTTAGTGTCTGTATAATTGCATACCTATTCAAATGACATTGTTATCGTAAGACAGTTCACTAAAGAGGGAGGATCTAGATCAGTGTGTGTATATACTTTTAAAAAGCTTTCCATGGGCTTGCACATGTTTATAAATACTGAGCACGTGCAATCTACACTGCCATTTTGTAGAGAGCCGTTAAGATGTAAGCATGCATGTATGTAATGGTCTGTCAATCAGTTTGTTTATATTTTATGTTGCTGCTATCCATCCTGATGTGTTTCTATATAATAATAATATATAAATGAACTACCTCGCCTGTTCATCTTGAATCATAACATAGGACGAGCGACAGTGTATAAATAGATTCGTATATCTATATATTTGTACATTTGTAAATATTTGTATATATGTAAATATGTTGTAAATAAGAGTTCTTTTTTTATATAAATAAAGGACCCCCTACTCTTTCTGATAGGTGCCATAGGATATTTTACATCCAACTGAGTTACCACCAGTTCAAGTAAATGGGGCATCAGTTTAACATCTCATCTAAAGGAGGGCACACTCAGGAGTGCAGCACCCCCTTCGTGGGAATAGAATCCACAGCTGTCTGCACCAAGTGTGAGTGTACTACCTGTTGCTCCACTGACACTGTTACTGTCACTCGTCATTGTGCACTACCCCACTTGTGTAAATTATGATGATGATGATGATGATGATGATTGTGTCCTGTCCATCCTCTGACCAGTGTAGGCAAGGTAATGCCTGATGTACATTGTGGCCTGTCAGTGCACTGTATTGCATAACCTGGGTGTGATAATGTATGCATCAGTTTTATCCTGTGCTTTCAGTATCACGGTCCATATTTGCAGACTTAATACTGCTTTACCTTTGCTGCATTGTATTGCACCCACTTTTTCTTTGCATGGAGTGCCACTGTAGCATGTTCCTCCAGTGACTGTTTGGGTAGTTCCATATCCACTGCTGTGGTAGGTTTCTCAGACTTTATTGTGATATTCCTTTGTTGTTGTATCTATGTATTTGCTACCATTTTATGCAGCATGGCACAGCTCCTCTTGAAATGTCAAGACTTGCAAAGCCAAGTTCCAGTATGTCAAAAAAAGACCAAAAATACAATTGAAAAGTAAAGGTCGAAATCACTTTTCTCCTTTAATCTTGTTTTTTGCCTGCCCCAACACACTACCTAAACTTATATATGCCAATTTCAATATTGCCATATCGCAGATAAAAGAGGAGTATTCTGTGAAATGGCAGTTTTGGACTTCTTATATGCAAGTCCTTATTTTCAGTCATTCAGTCTCCACATTCTGGGACTCACTATTGTTATTGTCAACATTTCAGTTGGTTACCCACAACACATACCGCAAGTATTTCACTACATGTTTGAGGTACATATTGCAGTGTACCACCATATGTATCCAGGCAGCGGAACTATCCTTTTAGGAGTCCAAACACATTTATCAGTGTTCTGTGTTTATGCTGTTCTATATGCCATCTCAGCCATAGTGAATAGGGATCATTATCCACGGTTCAAAAGCTTATCCATCATCACATACAACAAACAGTAGACAAAAGTATACGTGGCCTACTGCCTGCTTGAATGGAAACTTTATATACTGGGCTGTACTCTTAAATGTGTGTACCTAGCAGCTAGATGATCCTGTGGGAAGTTAAATCAAATGAAATGTTGGTGGAGGTCACACATGCCAGATGTGGAAATCATTGGAATTTCCTGTGTCTCACACAGGCGTGTTATGTGTGATATCCTGTGCATCACAATCCACCTGGCAGTTGATTGAGTAGAAACTATTTCAGTTAATATAACAGATATCGTGTGGGTCAAGTGGGGGCCTTGATGGCGATGGTGCGCATTTAATAGCTTCCAGGACCAGGGACTGGACTATGTTGTAAAATACCCATGTTGTGTTGGGTCTCTTCTTTGCTGTCCATGGAAACTGTAAATGTATATGGTGCTTGACATGCTGCAGTGTCACATCAAGAAACTAGTGCAGAATGTCTGCAAAACTCAGTGTCTTCCCTATCGGAATCTGAAAGGTCCTTGTTTCAAGGATAATGCTACACATTTCTGTGTCTGCAAGGATGGTAGTCCATTCATTCCCCTAGATGCCAAGTATGGACAACACTATCCAGCTGATTCCTGTATGGTCTCCTTATCCACATGACAGCTGTAAATGGTATTCATGGTCTTGGAGGTGATGGTGTGCTAAGTGCTTGCATCCATTCTGCGCTGCAGTGGCATTAGCTCTGAAATCGGCAACTAACACCTGTTCACTTATAGCTACTGTTGTCCCTAACATTGTACTGCAGTTTTAGCTTCTGTACACCAAGGTATCATAGAGTTCAAAATGGGTAAACTCTGCGACACACAGCTCCAGCATTGTACATCTCTGAATCATGCCATAATTTTCATTACATCATTTGCATACTCAGTGAGACACATTTGCTTGAGATTTTGCAGTCATTTGGATACTGTGCTATTTCTCCTGTAGTGAGGCTGTTATTTGTGTGTTAGAATTGCCTTCTCCCTACGTTGCCACTCATTGTGTATTATTTTGCTTAATGCTCTTCACTGAATGTTTCTGAATACCTCAATTGCATTTATTAAGGAACACTTTTGATCTTGTACTATTTTTTTATATTTTAGTTAAATATATTTTTTGAATTATACTTTTAACAAATTTTCTGTTATTGCAAGTTATTAACTTAAAGGAGATTGATTACAACTTTTTCTTTTTTTTCTGTATTCAACAGTTGATTGTTGCATTTCCTGAAACCTATTATGCATCCAGAATTCCCTTTTTTCCTATAAATATAAAAACCTTTATCAAAATTATTGAAGATGCATGGAGCGCCATGATTACACTCCAATATCAGTTAAAAGACATCCCACTTCAACACCTCTCTAGCCCAAGACTTGATCTTAGCAATGCTTAGAAGTATGCTTAATAATTAAGTACCGCATAAATGCTGTTAATATCATGTCTGGCACTAGGCACTAAAAGCTGACAGTGCCATTCAACAAACAGCAGCAGCAGAACTTAAAGCAGCTTAATTTCAACTTTGTTTCTGCCTGCTGTTTTATAGAATTACAGTCAGTCAAAATGGATGAGCTTGTCTTACCAACAGAATATGAAAAAATGTCTTCTGTATCCTGTTTGACAACAGTTGCCAAACTCCTTTACCTTTTTTGAAAACCAGCAAAACACTTTTCATTTTCCCCCTAACTAGTAATACACAAAGATAAATCTCCATGCACTAAAGAGAATTATGATAGGATCTTTTAATGTAACCCTATATTATGTATTCTCAACATGCATGCCAAGAATCTTGGCAACCATGTCTTCAACACATAATAAGCAAGTTACAATTGGAGACTCAGTCATAAACCTCTGTATTATTAATCCTAACTGTGGATTTGTAAAGGCATAGCTAGTCTTATAATATGAATGAACATGATACAGAGGGCATCTAGAATGTACATTCATTTCAGTGCAGTTACAGAATATGAGAAACAAAAATAATCCTTATTAATTAGTTTCCCATGTGTTAAATTCAATTGTTTACAGTCTGGCAAGGACTGATGGCTATATTTCTGGAAGTCTGGCAGTTAGCAGAGAAGATTGAGGCTATGAACTTTTAATGAGCTGCTTCCTATAGACCATGGTTTGATTCCCATTAGCCTCTATTTGTCTGTTGTATGACTCTGAGCAAGTAACTTAACAAGACAGTGTACTGTAGCAATTGGGAAACTGGGCTAGGCTTGACCACATCCCTAGTAATTACCTGTTAATCTACAAGTCCAATAAGTTGTATATCTGTAAATCATCGAGTAAGAACTGTTCATGCCCCTTACATTTTTCATATTCAACTAAACTGTTTAGATGATCATTGAATCATCATTTTTATCATCATCAACCCCTTTTTTCCCATTTTGTACATGAGGTCAGGGTGTTGCATCAGCTATTGCCATCTGTCTGGATTCAGTGCCACTCTCCTAGATTCTTCAATGATCATGCATGACTGTCGCAGGGTTTTCTGATATAGTCAACCCATATCCTTGTATGGCAAAAGAGCTGGCAGAAAACTGATATTAAATAATCACCACATTATAATAACTAAAACAACATAGACTGTTTTTACACCATTGGTATTAAATGAGATGAGCATTAAAGTCACTGGTCAATATAACTGGACACTGTAATGTAGTTTAGTTAGAAAAGAAGCATAGCCAGCAAAGAGTGTGTTTACTTACCAGTAGTAAACGGTTTTCTAAAAATAAAAATCTAGTCTTCTTTACCTTCTGTTATAGTTACAGTTTTAATTCTGTTATGTGAAATGATTGAATTAACACCAGAGAATTTATTATCTTTAGAATTAGTATAAACTTGCTTAAAGGTTTTACAGCTTGTTAGTAGATGATTCTTATCTTGAGACAAATGCAGTTCTTGTCAATGGATTATATATGAACTAGTAAATATTAGGTACTTCAAGGGATTTCTGTGTTTACTAGGCTGGTTTAGATAATTGAGACAGTTTACTGTTTTTTTTTTTTGTTTGTTTTCTTTACCCCTACTACAAGCTGACCATCAGAACTTCTCTCAATCTTCTTGCCTTTTCATTCCCCATCAGTTGGGCAATTGCCAGCAAAGAGGGGCTGTCACTGAATACCATTTAGGTTGCTTTGTTTTTTTTTTTTTCTTTTGTGGCCCTGTCCCTGTTGTGCATGCAGTAACACACCAAGAAATCAGTGGTCAGTGGGCATCAGCAAGGGTGTGGCATTCATTTCAATTAGTCATATACTTTCACAGAGCAGCTCTCCCCATTGATGTCATGTCAGCTCTTCCACAGAGACTGTGGTCTTCACTGGAGATCCAGCAAATGGAACATACACTCAAGGCATGCACTTTGACCCCTTACCCCCTCTCCCAGACAGGTGAGCAAGCTAAACACTTCATTCCTCTCCCCTCCCCCACACACACACACACCAGTTCCAGCAGGTGCCCGAGCCACTACCCTAACTCAGGTCACTTGGATCATACTCATTGCTTTATCCCTGTATGGCAGCAGAGCTGATAGGCCACTGATATTAAATGAAACAATAATCAATATATTGTAATAATTAAAAACTTACACTATTTTAGACCACAGGTATTAAATTAAAACAGAATTACAGTGTAATAATAACAAAAAACTTACACTGTAGGAAGCGATATCCCCATAGATCTACCCATTTTGTACATAAAGCTGAAAAAATGTATCTAAATACCCTTTAGAGAAATAAAATTGTTATATTTACAATGCATTTGGGAAAAAAATTAAATAACAGAACAAAGAAAAAAGATCCATATCCAGCTTTGGAAAAATCAGTACTTGCATATTATCACAACCACGCATTCTCATCAGCACGTTATTTATGTTATCTTCACAGTGGAATACTCATAAAAACAAAAACCCACATAGCACTCATTAAAACAAAATCTCTCCGACCCTAATATCTAATAAAACCTTTGGTCCACAGTCGGACTTTGTTATACAAGGTTCTGTACTGCCTTGGTCTCTTCCTACCCTAAATATGATATAACAGCGGAGTTTATGCATGGACATTACAGAAGTGCAGAATATATTTTGCATTAACTTCTTTTTATAACACAAAGTAGACTGCTACTTTAAGAGTTAAAAAAAATGTTTTAACTGCTACAGACCCTGGACAGGCGAAGTATCCCTTTTTTCGTGAAAGCCAATTAAATGTATTCCTTACACTTTAATCCATTAACTGAGAGAATAAAGTTCCATTACTTTCTAAACTTCATAATTTTACAACATACTCACACTTCTAACATTTCATTCCTTAGTCTCGGGATTAGTAATGACTCCAGTCTCAATAAAATAAATAATGTGGTTGCGAGAATGTATAGATGTGATATCCAGTTTCAGACAAACCTACTTACTTGTGTGAAATTGCCTGCCAAAAAACAATGACTCCATTCTCAAAAAAATAGCGTGCTGGTGACAATGGGTGTTTGTGATAATACGTAAGCTACAGTCTTAAACTGTCTTCCATTAAATTTAAATAATGGCAACACACCAGCAATCTTTTAGCTGTAAACATAAGGCAGAAGACTTTTTTTGATTTGTTTTTTTTTACACAGTTGCAGTGCTGGCGAGAATGCGTGGTTCCGATAACACAGTTAAAGTGCTACCGAGAATGCGTGGTTGCGATAATACGCAAGTACTGAAAAATGTCCAAGCTTGGAAATTAAGTTATGGCTTCATGAAATCATATTCAAGGCACATCATTCTAGTTCAGCTTATTTAGAAGAGATAAAATAAAGGGTTATATCCTTATTTGCTACTTGTAGAAAAGCGGGAAATTGAAAATGTGATGAAATTCCTTTTTTTCCAGCTGTTTTTGAATGATATAGAAGTTTTTTCAGCCACTGGAGTGGGAAGGTCCTTAAACATTTTAATTGATCTTTAAAACACAAAAAGCCAGATTCCAAAAAGTTGCTCTCAGTGTAAGTCTGCCCTGATTACAAAAGACTTGCTCTCAGTGTAAGTGACTTACTGCTTGTAAGGCCTAGCTATAAACAGGTTTACATGTGTGACCAGATTCAAAAAGACCTGCTGTCAGTGCAAGTAGTCACCTACCCTGATAGCAAGTCTTCTGGAATCGAGCCCAATATTTCTATAATTCATTGAAGAAAATCTTCTAATGGCAGTGTCCTACTAATAACAGCACATTGGACCTAGACAGTGAACATCAGTTTCTATATTTTGTGCAAATTCTGGGTAAAAAATGTTGTTACCCTAAGTACCCACATGCTGGTGTGCAGCTCTAGTTCTGTTGCTTATGCTGTAAAGAGGATAACTGCTGCTGTCAAATTTTAAACATAATTTGAACTTTCATGCTGCAACCCGTCAGCTGTGTGACACAAGTCCTTCTGCTTAGGTAGAAGTCACTGAATTTGAATATTTTGTATTATTGAGATTAACTGGGAACTACACTGCGGTAGTGGTGCTGCGGTAGTGTTGTCACCTCATAGCAAGATGTTGTCCCGTTCGATTCTCAGCTAGAGCGTCTTCTGTGTGGAGGCATACGTGAATGGGGTGTGCCTTCGAAGGTTGTGCGTCAGGGCTGGTAACCCGGTACGTAAAAATCCACTACCAATCATTAGCGGACCAGAGTTCCGCTGTGGCGACCCCTAACCGGGAAAAAGCTGAAAGACACAAACAAATTGAGATTAACTGGGAAAACAGACATAGAAGATTTAAGGACTCACTTCTCACAGCATCTTCAAAAGTATATATGGAGATACTGGTGTGGACCCATGTAACAGACTACTGGAATGGGTGCTGGAAAAGAAAGTCACAGTTACATTCAAGGGGGCATGACAAGGTGGAGAAAGGTAAGGAAAGGTAGGGATGGTGGGGAAGTAGAATATATTAAAACATTTAAAAGGGCAGACTAGATAGACTTTTTATATCCTTCTGATTCAGCAAGACACTGATTTTTTTGCACAATTGTAGTTAACGTATCAAGCTTCACAAGTATAGAGAGAGCACATTGGGAGCCTGTGACACATATAAATTGTTTTGATTAATATTGTCACCATCAGTAGTATTTCCTTGATAAAAATAAATGTTTGCGTCTTTCGGCTTTTCCCGGTTAGGGGTCACCACAGCGGAACTCCGGTCCACTAATGATTGGTAGTTGATTTTTACGTGCCGAGTTACCAGCCCTGACGCACAACCTTCAATGAAGGTACGCCCATTCACGCATGTCTCCACACAGAAGACGCTCTAGCTGAGAATCGAACCGAACAGCGTCTTACTGTGAGGCGACAAAAATAAATAAATAAATAAAAAAGGCTTACCTTTCTGTGAAACTACAATGTTAAATCTCACTGTTCATTGTGCTATGAAGTCAGGTCTGAATGAGAAAGTGAAGCAGCAGAATGAAAAATGGGGTTTATATTCTTCTGTGTTTCTGGAACATAATTACATTCTGACTCAGAGTTAGCAACATGTAGGGAAGATGTACTACTGCATTACAGAGTTCTGAAAAATGTTAAGTAATAAGTCCCTTTAAGCCTATTCAACTCCATATGTTGTGTCTGTTCCTGCACTCTTTGCATCCCAATTGTAAGGTTGCCAGTGGTTCCTTCATGTAAAAACTTCAGTGAAAATGAAACCATTTCTAAAACTGAGACAGTGAACAGAAGAATTTGGGCCTGAAAGAAATCACGTGAGATACCAGCCTAGAGCTACCAGTCTGAAACTCCACAACTGTGTTTTCTGATTTTCTTTCTTGGAAAAAAATATTTGAGAGCACTGAAGCAGTTCTGAACTTTTTAGAGCACATTTACTCATATCCAGTAAAAAACAAGTGAAAAGGAAGACTTTTAATTTAGTTTAACAACAAAATGCCATTCAGAAGTTAATAAGCTCTCCATACAGTCAGACCATGGCATAGAGGGATAAAGCCCTACCTATGGCCCAGGCAGCTTGGATTTGATTATCGGCTTGTGTGTCTGAGGTGTTCTTCTAACTAATATCAGAATGGAGGTGTGTTTCATAGAGGAAATTAGCCCTCAGAGGGCATAGATGAAGACAGTGGAGTGTTGTGGGGAAAAATCAAGGGTATTTCATTAAACAAAGAACCTACCAGGCAGAAGCAGTTGCCAGCATGATCTCGCAGGGCTTCCTTAAAACACATGTTGGCCCAGTCCTGAGTCAGAGAAAGTCCATGGTTGGAAGGAGAAGTGGGTAGATCTAGTGATGGACAAGGGCACTGGGATGGCCAGAAAGTATTAAGCAAAAAAAAAAAAAGTTCTCCATGCAGACTAAAGTGCTCATTTGTTCCTGAGTAACACATCATCCTTGCTCCTCCGCCTTCGGTAGTTTACTCTTTTAATAATTTGACTTTTGTTCTGCCATTTAATACAATTTTTTTTCCAGGGTAGTGTAGATGGATTGTTGTTTCTGTAGCAATTATCGCATCGTTGAGAATATCTTCATTTTTCTTATTGTAAGGTACAGAGATAGCATTGATACACAAAGAAGAAAAAGATGATCTTATTTAGCCATTGATATTAAAATTTCTCTGTTCAGAGAGTTCAGTAACTTGAAAAAATTATACGATTTGGATTTTAACTAGAGATGAATGGTGTACATAATGCCCAGTGTACCCTCAGAGTCAGTCAGACCTGTTCCACACGGACAGACAGTTCCAAGGAGTTTCCAGACATTTCCAGTATAGGAACGTCCCCTCTCTTCTGGCACTTTTTCAGAACATCACATGGAAGAGGTGCCCCAGAAGAGGACCTGTAAGAGGTGGCACATAGCCTCCCCAGTGGAGTCTCTCACTGAAGACACATATTTTGATGAAGTAGAGGGCTCCACAGGATCACCACCAAATGACATATCCTTTGGCGATATTCTAGAGATCCTGAAACAGAATTGTGGTTGGTCATCCCAAACACCCTCTCCCAAAGAATCAGTGTTCATGGAGGCTTTTGGTTCTGGCCCGTCTACATCTTGGGTACCCCCCCCCCCCCCCGCAGATGAACTTGTTGATCTAGTTTCCCGCTGGACACCAAAGGAGACAGATACTGTTGAGCCCATCCCCAAGTGCCCTAATAAGTTTTTGGCCCCACTCGCAGACAGACAGACCCGACTGGAACAAAGGAGTCCTGGTTGATGCTGTGGTGGTTATGGCAGCCACTAAGACAGAGCTAACAAAACAGAGCTCTTCTGTCCATCCGCCCCTAACAGAGAGTCCAGGGCATTGGACAGATTTGGAAAGCGAGTGTTCACCTCAGCTACTTTGCTCTGAGGTTGCTTAATTATTTGGAGCACTTTACTAGGCTGCAGTCAGATTTGACTAAACAACTATCAAATACTCTGTCAGAGTCCATGTCTGGTGAAGATTTCAAAAGGACTTGCTCTCAACTGGGCCACTCTTTTATCTATTTCAAATGCTTTGATGAGGTTAATCTCTTACACAGCTGAAGAGACCTCAGGAGCAGCCAGTTCAGGTATCACCTTAAAGAGACTCTCCTGGAAATGGCTGCGTGTCTTTGCGGAGCCCTTTAAGACATCCTTTGTTAACACTGCTTTTGATGGCACTTTCTTGTTTGAGTCATCAGTAGAAGAGATGCTTACCCACAGGGAACAAGAAGGAAAGAACCCTGTCTGCTGTAAAGATCAAGTTTTCTATGCCTCAATGGACTTTCTTCAGGAACCAGAGGTGGTAAGAGACTGCGGTTCCATAAATCTTGGGGACCTTTCTAGTTTTCGTGCGCAGAAGAATCCTCCAGAGGCAAAGGTGGAAATTTTAATGGTGGATGTCACCCTAGAGGCAGAGGAGGCCCACAGAACCAGGGCTTTAGAGATTCTTTTTCAGACAGGCCCTGTCAGTGCTCCTAAAGTGATACTTGACTGTCCAACTCTGGAGGCAGTCAGGGGTCATTTCTCTCTGCATCTAGATGCCTTGACAAACATTACAGAAGATTTATGGGTGCTAAGAATAATATCCGGAGTTTACTATGTACCCTTTTCCCTCCTTCCACATTGTCAAGGAAGAAACTTCCAGATGTTCCACCTAATCAGAGGAAGTCTACAGCACATGAAATACAAAAGATGATAGAAAAAGCCATCCAGAAGGTCCCACCTGACCAGATCAGATTTGTATCTTATTCTGGCTTCTTTTTAGTGCCAAAGAAAACAGGGGAGCTCAGACCCATTTTGGATCTAAGCAATTTGAATCAGTATGTAGAGAAAGAGATGTTCCAAATGGTCACAGTTCAGTCCATCCTTCCCTTTCTGCACAAGGATGATCGGATCTGTAGATCTTCAGGATGCATGCTATCCTATCAAAATACAGACAATCCAGAAGACGCCTCCACTTTCGACTGGGGGCCAGTCATTACCAATTCAGAGCTGTGTCCTTTGGACTCAGTACAGCCCCCAAGGTGTTTACCAGATGTGTAGCAGTAGTTGCAACTCACTTGAAACTGAAGGGATTCCAGGTGTTTCCATATCTGGATGACTAGCTCCTCACCGCCCCCTCCAAGCATCAGCTACAACACGCCAAGGACTATTTGCTCCAAATTTGCAACTCCTTGGGCATTACGATAAATCTTGCCAAATCAAAACTGGCACCAGTTCAGAGCCTAGAGTTCATAAGAACAGTATTGGATGGAATAACACAGATAGTATCTCTACCCTTCCACCAAGTTACTTCCATCGAAAATCAGTTCAAGTTATTCTTTCTCTTCCATCTCCTCCAGCAAGGTTACTACTGCAAGCATGACAGAAAAAAGTTCAGAAGACTAGATTAACGCCCGGTTTACACGTCAAAGCGACAATGACAAAAAACAGATAAACAGGTTGACCACGGCTGAAAAATCAAAATATACGTTCACTTTCAGCAGAATATTATTTAATAAAAAACAAGAGTAAGCACTTTCACGATCTAAAACAGCTGATTGCTTCTTCAGACTCATTAAAGACAGTTAAAGCATTGTTTTTTAAACCAAATATATCCAGTCAAATGGTACTTTTCTATGACATCGTCTAATTAGTTAACTAATTCAAATACAACAAATATACAAGTAACTACCTTAAACCCTATTAAAAACAATTTGAATATCCTATAATACACATAACATATATAAAAGATTAACACATAAAACCATAAAACAATATTAAACTATTTAGTGTTTTAATGGTCTAGATTTTAAAAAAGGTTTCAGAGAGACAGCATTATTTAATCCAGGTGGCTTGTCTGCTTGAAGTAATATAATCCATTTCTGTTCTGCTTCTTCTACCCTGTTCTTTATATCCCCCCTCTGTTATTATTACTTATTGTTTCTATAACCATAAAGTTGAAAATGTGTCTTGTATTCTGTTCTTCTACATGTTTTGCTAAAGCATTTGTGTCTCTTTTGTTCGTTATATCTCTGAGATGTTCAAGAATACGTTCTTTCAAGCATTTATTGGTCTTGCCTATATAAAAAGCATGACATATAGTGCAAAAACCAAGGTAAACTAAATTCTGTGTTCTACAGTCAGCGTAGAAATTAATATCAATAGTGAATTCTAAAGTGGGATGTTTATATGTGGATTTATTATATAAGTACTTACATGTCATACAATTCCTACAAGGAAAGGTCCCTAACCTTTGTGATTGCTTTAGTTGTTTATTAGATGTTGATTTATAGCAAAGTTGCCTTTTTAAAGATTTTTTTATTTTTAAAACACACATTCCAGGAAAAACCAACGTGCTTGCAGACAAATTAAGCAGATCCATTCTGATGCCTCACGAGTGGTCTCTCAGTCTGTAGGCAAATCTGATCTTCAGGCTTTGGTGCCAGTCTTGCTGCGACCTTTTTGCAGCCCTCCTCAACAACAAGTGCAGCTTGTACTTCAGTCTGATCCCCCACAGGGGGATCACTGAGAGATTTTGTTCTTCACACTTGGCCCTTGGGTCTCCTTTATGCTGATCCTTCTCTTCCCCTGATTCTAAGACTTTTGCAGAAGGAAAGCAAGCAGGCTGAAGAGCTCAGCAATCCTCATTGCCCCCTTCTGGCCTTGGCAAGTATGGTCCCCCTTTCTACTGTTCTCATCTTTGTTATCTTCCATGGATACTGCAGCCTACTCAGGATCTCCTCTCTCACCTGTCGAGGATTCAACACCCCAACATTTAGGCCCTCAAGCTGACTGCACGGTTTCTCCACTTCCAGTAAAAGTTAAGACAGTCCAGGCTCTCCTCCCCGGTTCGTGACATTAGTTTAGCTTTTAAAAAGGATTTTTCCAAAAAAAATTATAAAAGTAAATGGAAAAGGTTGTATATTTGGGTATCAGATAAAGAGAGTGATCCTTTTTCTGCAACAATTTCAGGTATTCTTCATTTTTTGACAGCTCTTTTCAAAGATGTTGCTAGTTTCTCTACAGTTAAACTTCAGTTGGCAGCTATTTCAAATTTCCACACAGGGAATACATTTTTTTCTTTTCGTCCACTAGATTGTGTAAAGCTTTTATGAAAGACATTTTTCTTCTGAGACCTCTGATAAAGGATCCTGTACCACTTTGAGATCTTACTAGAGTGCTTGAAGGTTTAACACAAAACCCTTTGAACCATCAGACAAATCTGATATAAAATTTCTGTCATGGAAGACTGTTTTCTTGGTTACTATAACTTTAGTAAAAAGGATATCTGAACTCCAGGTTCTTTCAGCAAAACCCCTTACATTGTTTTTCATAAAGACAGGGTTTCTTTATGGACTAACCCTTCTTTGTTACCTAAAGTAGCTTTTGAAAATAACATCAACCAATCCATTCACTTGCCAGTTTTCTTTCCAAATTTTGTCAGTAAAGGAGAGTGCATGCTACACCTTTTTGATGTGCACAGAGTTCATAGACAACTATGTTTTTACCTTCACAGGACAAAACAGTTTAGAAAGTCAGACCAGCTTTTTATATCTTTATCTCCAAATTGCCTAGGCCAACCAGTTTCTAAAGTTACCTTAGCCCCTAGCTAAATGGAGTACAGACTGTATCTCATGGATTTACTCTGAAAAGGGTATGACTTTACCAAACCTTACCAAGCTCACTCAACTAGATCCATGGCTACTTCATCTGCTTTTTCATCAAGAACGTCTATTGATGACATTTGTGCAGCAGCTACATGGTCCAAGATTCATACCTTTGTTTCACATTACAAATTGGACATCATATCTAGAAACAGCACCTCCTTTGGTTCAGCAGTACTCAGGAATATCCTTCCATGGCAGCCACCTAAGGTCAACATAGCTGGGACTCTGTACCATAAGTGAGGAAGAATGAAAAGGACAACATCAAATTTATAAGTTATGTACTCACCATAACTAGGCAACTGTGTTATTCATTTTCATTCTTCCTTAACTCCCCTCCCATCCATACCGCATTCATTTTTCTTCTGGAAGGACCTATTGGACTGTGTTTGGAACCTACAGTTTCAGATTTGAACCCTGTCTTTTCTGTCTGACTATATCTGTTTCTCTTCTGTTACTGGGAAATAGAGCAGTAAACTCAGTCTGAGGCAATTGGGATGGGGTAGGGCATTATGGGTAGAGGGAGGAGCTTGAGAGTTGGATCCAAAGTCTGACGTATGCAGCCGAGTCGGATCTGAGGATCGAATCCGTAACCCATAACTGAGAAAGATTGAAAATTTACAGCACAGATGCCTAGTTATGGTGAGTACATAATTAGAAAATGGACACAATGTGTAATACTTTTTAAAACAAAGTGTCTTGGATTGGAGTAGCAAACTGTTGTGGGTGAACAGACCAAATTTAATTTATTAATGGATATTAAAAGAAGGGTGGCCACGGTGGTGCAGCGGTTAGTGTTGCCGCCTCACAGCAAGAGGTTCTCCGGTTCAATCCTTGGCTAGGGTGCCTTCTGTGCGGAGTCTGTATGTCCTCCCTGTGGTCGCGTGGGTTTCCTCCGGGTGCTCCGGTTTCCTCCCACATCCCAAAGACATGCTGTGGGTAACTTGGACACACTAAATTGGCCCTAGGTGTGAGTGCGTGCACGTGTGTGTGCCTTCTGTGGAAGGTCGGGCACTGGGCTGGCAACTCGACACTGTAAAACTCCACTGCCAGTCATGAGCAGACAGGTGATCTGCTGTGGCGACCCCTAACTGGGAAAAGCCGAAAGAAGAAGAAAGAAGAATGGATATTAAAAGAACAGCCACTGTTCTGCTGTATAGAATACACACAGTTGAGACTTGGGGATTGGGAACCCACAGTATCATTATTAATTTGCAAGCTGTGGGGTACTGAGTCAGTATGGTGAATGACATTGGGTGGGCATGGAGAATTTTATTTATTAATGCTGCTTAAGGAGGCGTGTACTGCTTAGATTTCCTGAATACTTATTTATGTTGCACTGTGTTTTAGAACTGCAGCTATTGTGTGAAGCACACGGGTGGATTCAGCAACATACACGGTTTTGAATGGGTATGGGGGATTGCAGTCAGTGAAGGGGGAGGTGTTTGTGTTCCTTTGTTCCACTTCAGATGTTCTTCGTGTTTCACTGTTGCAGTCATTACATTTGGGTTATCTGCTTGCAGGTAGTTCTCAGTCGGCCTGATTAACAAAGTCTTGGGTCCTGCGTCGGTTGCTGTCTCTTCTTCCATGACATCAGGTTGTCAGGGGTATAAAACATGCAGCCGACGTCATTACATCAGTCTTTCTTGCTGTGCGGTGCCCGAAGCAGAATCAGTTCGCAAGTGCCGGTTGGCCGACTCCTGAAATTTTCGACTTTCAGAACTGAAGTCTTCAACAAAAGCTAAGTACCCCATTGGGGGAACTTTTTCTTCCTCTAAACCGATATCAGTAAAAGTAAATAATTGCATTTTTTGTGGAAAGCAAATACCTCATAAAGATTTTCATTCATACTGTATTTCTTGCTTGGCCTTGACCACGACGTACCTCGCTGTCAGTTGTGTGCCTTATTTAAACCACGAACTCTCCATCGTCAGTATATTTGCGCTTCTAAATTTTCTGGTGCTCGGTTCAGTTATCCTGATATGTCTTCGGTAAGCCATCCAACTACCGACATTCCGAAGAAACGCAAAGATAAAGACAGAGACAGGCCGCCCAGTTCGCCGGTACTCAGTGAGGTGCTTTTGCAGCCCCTGATACCTGCTATTTTAGATTCGCAGGCCTATACTGAGACCCATTCGGAGTCCGCAAGATGCTTCAACTGTGGAACCAGCGGATGTCTCTACCTTGGATGGGTCCGGAGCCGCTGTGCAGGCACCAGCTTCTGAGGGTGTATTCAGGCCTACTGACTTGCATATTAACCCAGCGCCATCTTCTTCTTCAAGGCCTAAAACCCGAACCATGCCTAGAAAACTGACACCCAGACCGCATGGTCAGGCCTCTATGCCTAAAGAACAAATTATAAGAATGACTAAAGACCTTATTACTTTAATCAGGGGAAGCCAACCTTCCCTCTCTAAGAGACCCAGGACTGAGTTTGCTTATGAGACTTCTGACCAGGATTCTGAAATTTTTGTTTCCTCTGATGACCAGGATTTACCCTTATCTACCTATGAGGTTTCTGATGCTGAGGACTCTATTCTCTCTGCTTCCCCCCAGAGGATTTCTCTTTTGGTGAAACCTTGCATACTCTCAGGGAGCTTTTTCATTGGGAAAGTCAGGATTTCTCTGATTCTAAAAAGAGGCTTGGGGTTTTTTTTTTACTCCTGCCCCAGCACAGGCCTTTAGTTATACCTCCCGTGTACTGGACATTGTTGATGATGCCTTTTTGGAATCTAGCATGGCCCCCAACTCTTTACTTCCTGCTTCCAGAAAACCTGATAGATATTCCAGGGTTCCTGACTCTCACAAGTTCCTTTTCAAAAATCTTACTGCGGATCCTGAAACCATTTCACAGGGACCCAAGGGCATTAAAGCTACTACTGTTAAAATCCTACCCCCTCTGATAGAGACTCCAGGGCGCTGGATAGATGGGGTAAGAAGGTATATATTTCTGCAACTTTAGTCATTAGGGCCTTGAATTGCCAGTTTCATATGTTAAAGCATCTGCTGCATAATATTGGATGTTATGTGATCCTATCTCGCCTACATTCTGAATGATGGGTTCGGAGCCGATCCCTCGGCTCCGACTCGGCACGCTTATGCCAAAGAGCGAAGTCTCTTATTGGCTGAGCTTACTATATCCCAGGATGCACCACCACCAGTCCCCCAGATCTCGTTTGCCGCTTCCCTGCAAAGACGTGGTCTCGAGCTGGCTGGGCTGAGTAGCTTTTATTAACTACTTTTCTGTCAGTTTTTTTGCTCTTTTATATCACAAAAGCCGTTTTAACGGCTATTGCTGCCTTTGTGTACGTTTGAGTAGTGAAATTTGTTGTGTGTGATTGGGTTGAGTTTGTTTCGGCCCCCCTTACAATCCAGGGCCTTTTCGGTCAACCTTTATAACTGAAGCTTTTAGTGGTTTAAAGTTCCCGGTTATTACAGCTAAGGTCGTGTTTTACACTATTACTGTAAGCCTTGGGTTTTTTTGTCACAAGCGAATCTACAGTTGTTAAATTTCCTGTCAGAAATTGTTTAACATCATGTCTCAAACCCCTAGGCCTTCGGGCTTTAAAAATGTTCTAAATGTGCTTTTAAGATGTCTGTTACTGATGACCATCTACTTTGTGTATATTGTTTAGGGGCAAAGCACTTGCAGGAGTCATGCAGCGTATGTCACGCTTTTTCCTCAAGGGTCCTCCAGGAGAGGAAAAATAAATTGATTCTCAAAGGGCTAATTAAACCCTCTTTTGAAGAAGCCTTGTCTTCCTCTCCGGCTCCTGCCAAAAAGAAAAGGGCTTCGGTTCCGACCAGTCCGTCGGATCCGACTGCCAAGAGACCTAGGCAGGCCTCTCCTTGGCTCCAAAGACTTGGAGCCGAGGTCGAACGGTCTGCCTCGATGCCTCCAGTATCGACTCCTCGGCTTCGGAGCCGATGGCTGGGGCATCGAGGCGGGTCACCTTCGCCGGCTCCACTGCTCTCGGAGCCGACAAGGGTCGCCGCTCAGACACTTCCTCCTCGGCGCCGAAGTCTACCTCGGCACCGATGGAATCTGGTGTGTGTTTCCTCGGCGCCGATTCTCATCGAGTCGCCTCGAGCCGGGTCCCCTAGTCCCTTGGGGCCGAGGGAGAGGTCTTCTCGAACCCGTTCTGTTTCCTCTCGGTCTTCGAGAATATCGGATTCTGATATAGACAGGGTGCTCCAAAGACTGTTCCAGTCCCCAGTCTTCCAAAAATTTGTTTCGGTTCCGACCCAGTTGGCTTCGGAGCCGATGACCATGACCCACCCCATTGCCATTCCTCCTCCGACTGCTTCGGCTCCGTCGGAGCACGTGCTCTTGGAGCCGGTGGAGATCTCAGGGTCGGCTCCGACCCTTACTCCAACCCGGGCCCTCGGGTCCGAGTTTGGTACGCGGACTTCTTCGGCTGGACCCGAGGGTGATGTTTCGGGACCTATGCTTTCGGTTCCGAGCCTCCCTCTCGGTGCTTCGGCTGCGGGACTTCCGTCTGCCATCATGGCTCCGGAGACCGGACACTCCCAGGATTCTGGGGGTCCGGCTTTCAGGGCCATGAGGAGTGCCTTGGCCAAATCCTCTTCGGCCATCTCTCCGGTTTTACCAGCACCTTCCCTGGGCGTGGAGACTGGGTCTTTGGCAGTTCCCCTGTCCGTAGCCAGCGGAGCCCCGAGGCCTGAGGTTACCCCCAGTGGCGGTTCCCCTCCTCCTGAGGGTTCTTCGGAGTTGTCTTCAGAGGAACCCCCAAGGAAGAGATCGTGCAAGAGGAAGCACGTGGACTCCCCCGAGTCTATTACATCGGACACTGATATGGATGATGCGGAGGGGTCCCCTAAGTCGTCCTCGGATGATGTCTCTTTTGCAGACATCTTAGAGATCCTCAAACAACGTGGCGGCTGGATGTCCAAACCCCCCTCTGCGGACGAATCAGTGCTCCTCAAGGCCTTTGGGGCTCAGCCCTCCGCCTCCTGGGTGTCTCCGCCCTTCGACGAGCTTCTGGATTTAGTTTGTCGAAGGGCGTGGGAACATCCGGATACCGTGGAACCAGTCCCTTCTCGTCCAAACAAATTCTTATCTGCTCCCCCCGAGAAGGAGTTCCTTACTAAAGGCGTGGCTGTAGATGCCATGGTGGTGGCATCTGCTACACAACAGGACGTGGCAGAGGCTTCAACGTCCATCCATCCTCCTAATAAGGAGTCTAGGAGTATGGATAGGTACGGAAGCGCACCCTGACTTCAGCGGCCTTTACCTTAAGGTCTCTGAATTATTTGGCACATTTTACCAGGCTTCAGAGGGATCTGGTCAAGGAGTTGTCAGATTCCTCTCGGGTAACCTACCTGAGCAGCTAGCCCAGTCCGTTAGCTCTCAGTTGGCTATCCTTACGTCAATTGCTAACTCGTCCATGAGGCTCATTTCCTATGCGGCCGAAGGGGCGGGTAGAGCGGCAGGCACAGGCGTGGCTCTACGTAGACAAGCCTGGCTCCGCTTGTGTCAGTTTGCGGAGGCCTTCAAGTCTTCCTTCGCCGACGCTCCTTTGATGGGTCCTCATTGTTTGGACCCAAGGTGAAAGACACCCTTACCCGCTGTGAGCAAGAGGGAAAAACGTTATCTGCCGTAGGGGCCCGTTATTCCACTCCCTTTCGGCCTTACCCCAAGGCCAAAGGAGGGGGGAAAATGTGGTTCCGAAAATCTCGCAAGTTTTTCTCCCAACAGCAGGAAGATTCCCGTCCAGAGGCAGAGGGCGGGAAATTTTTCAGTGAGACGCCGTCCCAGAGGCGGCAGAGGGCCCCGCAATTCTGGAGACCGCGAGTCCTTTCGTGGCTCTTCAGCCTCCCACACGACATGAGGGATTGCCCGGCTGTGCTGCTCGGAGACAGTCGGGTGTCGCTTTGCCAAGCACCTAAAAGCCTGGGAGTCAATCACTCAGGACAGATGGGTGCTTCGATAATTGCCGGAGGTTACACCATCCCATTCAAATACTCACCCTCCGTCCAAGAGAATCCCGGACCCACCACCCAGTCAAAGGGAAATAGCAGCCGCAGAAGCTTTAAAGCTGCTAGAAAAAGGAGTCATCCAACCGGTCCCCACAGACCAAATCGGATCAGGAAATTACTCCAGGTTCTTTTAGTGCCAAAACAGACAGGGGACCTGAGACCAATATTGGATCTCAGCAGACTGAACCTATCCGTCACGAAATCCAAATTCCGAATGGTCACGTTGCAATCCATTCTCCCGTTGTTGGAGAAGGATGTTTGGATGTGCTCGATAGACCTCAAGGACGCCTATTATCACATACCGATACATCAGGCGTCCAGAAGGTATCTGCGCTTCAGCCTGGGAGTCAGTCATTACCAATTTTGTGCTCTGCCCTTTGGTCTCACCACAGCCCCCAGGGTGTTCACCAAGTGTTTGGCAGTAGTGATGGCTCACCTGAGGAGTCTTGGATTCCAAGTGTTTCCCTATCTCGACGACTGGCTCCTGACTGCCACCACCAGGCATCTACTTATGGACAACCTCAAAGCCACCATCTCCCTGGGTGTTTCCCTAGGGATTACATTCAATTGGTCAAAGTCTGTCTTGCTGCCCTCTCAGCGCATAAAGTTTATAGGAGCAGAGATAGACTCAAGATTGATGCGTCTTTCTTCCTGCCGAAAGGATCCGAACTTTACAGGGCCAAGTTCAAGCTCTGATCTCGAGATCCAAAGCCCCAGCCAGGATGGTCCTACAGGTTCTAGGCTCAATGTCTGCCACGGTACTTTTAGTTCCTCTAGCAAGGTTACACATGAGGATTCTTCAGTGGCTCTTGTCAACTCAATGGTCCTTTCAAGATCTCCCCTCAATCATCACATCATGATTACGGAAATATGCAAAAGGGACCTTCGCTGGTGGCTTCAGACATCCAACTTGGATCAGGGAAAACCCTTTGTTCTCCCCTCCAGTGGTTACCCTGACGACAGATGCTTCCCAGATAGGGTGGGGGCATTGTCTGGGCAGGCTAGTTCAGGGCTCCTGGCTTCCGGACGAAGCTCTTCTCCACATCAACGTGCTGGAGATGAGGGCTGTACTTCTATCCCTACAGGCCTTACACAAGTTTCTTCCTCAGGGCATCATCGCCATCCACACAGACAACATGTCGGTGGTTTGGTATCTGAACAAACAAGGAGGGACCAGATCGTATCCCCTTTGCAGAGAGGCCATGAGAGTGTGGGAATGGGCTGTAGCTACCAACCGCTTCTTGGTAGCGACCCACATCCCGGAAAGTCAAATGTATTGGCGGACAAATTAAGCAGGACAATTCTCTCTCCTCACGAATGGTCTCTAAACCGCACAGTAGCAGCCCAGGTTTTCAAGAGATGGGGGACGCCGTGCTGCGACCTATTTGCGACTCCACAAAACACCAAGTGCCAAAGGTTCTTCTCCTTGATTCCACATCAGGAAGTACCAGCCATGGATGCTCTAGCACAACCTTGGCCAACAGGGTTACTTTATGCTTTTCCTCCAATTCCACTCCTTCCCAAAGTTATTCAAAAAGCTTCTCAGCTAGGGTCTTCAATAATTCTGATTGCCCCATACTGGCCTCGTCAGATATGGTTTCCTTACCTGAAAAAGCATGCAATGGACGATCCGTGGACCTTAGACCTGATCCCGGATTTGCTAATCCATCAGTCGGGACATTGGCATCAGTCCCTTCAATCTCTGAAATTGACAGCTTGGCTCCTCCACTTCCAACCTTAGTTAGAAGTCACACACTAGACCCGGAAGTTGTTCACATTTTATCTTCGCCCCACAAACCCACCACTAACAAATTGTACCTCAGTAAGTGGAAGAGGTTTGCTATCTGGGCTCAACTCAAGGGCTTAGACCCTATCACTGCTCCTGTCCCAGAGGTTTTGAAATTCTTAACATCCCTGTTTAATCAGGGATCTTCTGTCTCAACTATTAGAGTTCAACTAGCTGCTATCTCTAAATTCCATGAATCCACGGATCCTCCTTTGATGAGCAGCAGACTATGCAAAACATTCATTAAAGGTGCGAGTCTGTTAAGACCACCAGTTTTTCATCCTGCACCTCCGTGGGATCTTGATTTGGTGCTTCGCGCATTAACATCTCCCCCTTTTGAACCGGCTGCTACATGCAAATTAAAATATCTGTCTTGGAAAACGGCATTCTTAGTGGCTATTACTTCAGCAAGAAGAGTCTCAGAGCTTCAAGCCCTGTCTATTAAACCACCGTATTTGATTTTCCACAAAGATAGAGTATCACTTAGGCCTAATCCATCCTTTGTCCCAAAGGTCTGCTCTAGTTTCTGTCTTCAACAATCTCTAGAACTACCAGTTTTCTTTCCAAAATTCTCTAATGAAGCAGAATACACTCTCCATAAATTGGATGTTCACAGGCAATTACGCTTCTATTTAGACAGGACTCAGCAACTTCGTAAGTCAGACCAGTTGTTTGTGTCCTTCTCAGATAATAAATTGGGCCAAACCATCACAAAAGCTACAATCTCAAAATGGATCAGAGATTGCATAACTCAGGCCTATTCTTCTTCGAATAAGCAACTTGCATCATCTATCAAAGCTCATTCTACCAGAGCTATGGCTACTTCTATAGCCTTTCATTCCAAGCTCGCTATATCGGAAATTTGTGCTGCGGCTACTTGGTCCAACCCGCACACTTTCATTTCCCACTACAAATTGGATGTGGCATCTAAAGGACGAGCATCATTTGGTTCCACGGTACTCAGGAGTGTTTTCCAGTGAGCCACCCAGGATTCAGGTGCTAGGGACGCTGTCCCATCATTCAGAATGTAGGCGAGATAGGATCACATAACATCTTTTAGTTATGTACTCACCATAACTTCAGATGTTTGGGATCCATCTCGCCTACATTCCTGATACCCACCCTCCTTCCCCCTGCCTTGCAGACCAGAAGAGATTGAACGGTTTTGAGCTCCACTGTTTTTATCTTGTTTCATCTGACGATGTTATATAAGCAGGGTATGCATGTGTGCATGTATGCGGACAAACTAGATCTGGGGGACTGGTGGTGGTGCATCCTGGGATATAGTAAGCTCAGCCAATAAGAGACTTCGCTCTTTGGCATAAGCGTGCCGAGTCGGAGCCGAGGGATCGGCTCCGAACCCATCATTCAGAATGTAGGCGAGATGGATCCCAAACATCTGAAGTTATGGTGAGTACATAACTAAAAGATTGCTTAAACAGAAAATGATGTTGACTCCTGATTGTGCTGAAAATAAGGATTTGCAGGATTTTTATGCATTCTGCTGAACAAGTTGGTAAACATACATTGCAATGTGGTTTTGATTCACTAGAGGCATCTTGCAGGGTTGCGGTAACTGGGTCTGTACTTAGAAGGCATGCTTGGCTTAAGGAGCAATCCTTGCCAGATTATGTTAAAGCAAAATTACTGGATGCTCCCTTAAATCAGGGTCACCTGTTTGGCAACAAGGCAGAAGTTCTTAAAAAGATGGAGGAAAAAGCTACAAGTACAACCTCCAAGATTTAGTAGGCATTGGCCTTCTTAGAATTGGTCCTTTCCTGCATTACCATTTGCCAATTTTCTCTAAATCCAGAGCTGGCTTTGCCACCGCAGTTTTGCAGGGCCTTATAGCTGTTCCTAATGCTATCTAAATTCCTCCTCCCATCCTTAGCTTTGGGAATCTACCCAAATGTAATGACTGCAACAGTGAAACACGAAGAACATAGTACAGTTGTGTACACTTACCATAAATGTAGTTGTTCGAGTGTATTCACTGTTGCAGTCCTGGTTACCCTCCCTCCAGTCCCCTGACTTTGTTTGGCTATACCTCTTCTCTCTTTTACAATGCTTAAAATCTTTTTGGTGTATTTGCTTTTTTGTTTGAGGTATAACCTTTTATATTTATAGATTTAATTGCTTCCCATTAGGGGGGCACCTGACATTTGGGGAAAGAAAAACTGATGTAATGACATCAGCTGCATGTTTTATACCCCCGACATCACGGAAGAAGAGACAGCAACCGACGCAGGACCCAAAACTTTGTTAATCAGGCTTAACTGATGGCTACCTGCAACCAGATAACTCAAATGTAATTACTGCAACAGTGAATGCACTCGAACATCTACATTTATGGTAAGTGTACACAACTGTACTTTCTTCATTTTACAGTGCATCTTTATTAATGGTCATTGCAGCAACTAATAAAACTGCCAAGTGAATGATACAAGTGCAATCTGTCAACATCAGAAATACTTTCATGTGCCACAGTCCTTCGACTGGTTTGTGTTTTTAGTGTTTGATTAATTGTGTCACCCAGAGTTGTCAGTGACACTTAACTGATACTAGTTTTGCCACAACTAAGTCAGCAGTTCAGAGCCCTGAACTAAACGTAGTGCAGAAGAATTGAATGTTTAGGACAGGACTTTGCAAGAGCTGTACTATTGAGGAATACTGAACACATGCCACCTGCTAGCAAACCACAGTGTCTGTTTTTAGTTTAGTTCATTGAAATACAGGGCTTGCACATGAACACAAGATCCTTACACAGAAAATAAAATCTGTCTGCTTTTGCCTTCGGTGGAGTCTCTGAGATCCAAACACTGGTCAAAGAATTACTTATTTCTTTCCGCAAGAACAGCAGTCTTGCATTTGTTTCTTGGATTCCTTCCAGATGCGTCAAGAGTCCTGCTTCATTTTGCCTCTATTTCTTCTTGCATCCTTGGCTTGCTTTTTAAAATTAAGGATGATAGACCCTAAACAGATTAGATTTAAAGCACAAGTATGTTCTGTGCTTCTACACTGATAAAAAAGAGAATTTAAAGTCAGACTGTTTTATTCAGACCTCTGCATCTAGGATAGTTGATCTCCATTAACTGTTTCTTTCTTAATCATTGTACAGAGGAGTTCCTGTCTTCTCAACAGGCAGTTATTCTGTCACTGTTGTCAAATACCACGTTGCCGTCTTTCTAGCTTTTATGAGTATCTCTGAAATGAAACACTGCGGTTAGGTCACAGGCAAAATGCCCATAACACACAGTGGCCGCAGTTACAGTAGTCGGTGCTGAAGAAAGCCGAATTTAATTTGGATACCCATATAGAAGCCAAAAGGTACTGTACTCAACTCTGATTAAGAAAATAAAATAAAAATAAAACAAAATGGCCCCATATACAAATGCACTTCCTAGCTGTACACAGCATTGCTATTTTTTATTAATTTACGTATGTTTGTCCTTACCTGGCAGCTGCAGTGAGTGCCTTCACAACACTGGTCAGAACCCCCTCCATAGATGCAATGTGTTATGGGGCACAGTCGGGAGATCACAGCAGCTGTCAGGAAGGATGAAAGTAAGTAAATTAATAAATAATACCAACGCTGTGTATAGCGCAAAAGCAGATTTTGTACATGGGACATTTTGGTTTATTTTTATTTTATTTTTTTACTCGGGAGTTGAGTGCAGCACCTTTCAGCTTCTTATAAGGAACCCAAATTCAGCTTTCTTCAGCAAGGACTGTTGTAGCTGCAGTTACTATGTGTTGCCAGCATTTTGCCTGTGACCTAATAACTGTAGCATTCCCTCTGAAACTGCCACTTGAAGAAATAATGCATACATTTTTAGGAATGTTACAGATTAATTTTACTCTCTAAGGTGCTATGCATCCTTTAGCATGAGTATTCTCACGAGCTTCTGTTTTGAGACTGTTTAGCTTTCCTGTTTAGGTGTTACTATCTCAACCCTGTTTAGAGTCAGATGGGTGTTGCTGAGGTGTGCTTTTCAGTAACTCCTCACCATCAGGGCTGCTTACAGATACTACTTACCCTTTGCAGTTTTCCTTCACCTTCTTTCTAGATGCCTAATAGTTCTTTCCATTTACCTGTTTTTTTTTTGCAATATAAATATCCATCGATAGTCAGCGTGTCTTTTTATTTTTAGATGCACCATTTTATACAAGGTTGCCAGCATACTGACCGCACTGTATATTATAAGGGATGCTGCTAGCCTCTTCATAATGCAACGCATGCTAACTTTTCCTCCTCATGCATATTTAAAGTGCCAAGTACAGTCTCATTTGATGTGCTCACAAACCTACAACTGGCTACAGTGCTGTAAAGTAAGACAGCAGGTAATAATGTTACCAGGTGGTATCATGTCTACTGTGTGGCTTATTACTTTACATACATATATCTGAGATGATATATGTGAGCATATGGATGAATGAAAGAGGCTACAATTGGATACATACCGTGATGTCTATCCTTAGCGGGGATGACACACAGTAATGCTGTTCATCTCCAGGATGAGAGGGTAGCCACTACTCTGTTTCGTGACACAACGGTGGTACATAACTATGATTGTGTAACATTTAGAGGTGTCATCCCAACAGTACTGTGTGTTGTGATGCATTATTACAGTACTTGCATTGCTTAGTCATATACTGCACTGATAATGTTTCATAAGTCATCACATAGTAATTCAGAACATCTAGACAGACTATCTCTGCTCCTCTGTGTCTTATAATCAGAGATATCCATGTTACTATGTTACTCGAGACATGCAGACAGTAAGCTTTTGTAATTAACTGCATTATGTCATTGTCTTTTATGAGTATGTCTGGGACACATTGTAACCATGTGTAACAAACAACGTTGCCTGTGAAAGTCGTTTCAATCACTTCTCCCTTTTGAGTTCAGCAGTTGGGCTGCATCATAGCTAACTGCAAATGAAAAGAGATTCTTTTCAATCATTTGTTGTTGTTGATTTTGACTACATCGGCTGTTGACATACTTTTCAGTTGTCCAGATTTTTCCGTCACATTTTTTGCTTGGTCCTCATAAAATGTGTTTTTTTGGCAAGTAATTGAAGAGTGAAGTCACAAATAATGACAAACGTTTGAGTTTCAAACTTCATATCTTTCAGGAAATGCATGCTAATGCAAAACTTGTTATTTTAACAAAGTTCTAAGTTTATAGGAACAATATTTAAAATTTGTCCCTGATTTTGGGTCATTTTTCTGCCCTTTATTTTTAGCTTTGTCCAGATCTCTTGCACTTACAGTTTGAGAGGTATGGCTGTCGATATTCTAAAAATTTGACATTAAGAACACATTTACACTGCTGTTGAGATTCATGCACTTCAGTCGAGTGTCAGAGACCCATATGAAAAATGTATGTGTGATATATTTTTTGCTTTTTATTAACCAAGTTAGTCCTAGTAGGCTTGTGTCCTCTTTTCAGGGAAAACCCCAAGGTGATATTCATAATGACTAGGAGATGCTGGGGCAATGGTATGAGGGAATTTACCCTTCTCTTTTCAACCTCTATGTGGCTATGGAGGGCTACTGCTGCTGCAGTTAGAGAGTTCCAAGATGGAGGTGGAATAGCTGAGACAGCGCATAGTTACTAGCAGTTGATGCATTTGTGGACAAGTGGCTTTAGTGCGAGAATTTAATATTGTGAGTTTCATTAGAACATATTGTAGTGTGTGAGTTGAAGTGCTTTTCAGAGAATTTTTCCCCTTCTTTCCACTGTGGTGCAACTGTGGAGTTGGTATATATAATTTGGGGGGGTGTAGAGCGCCCCCCCAAAAAATATTTTTTAGCGATATTTCAGTTTAGGATGCACAGTCTTGGAGGGTGGATCACATTACGTCATACCACCCCATCTGTCAGACGCAGTCCTCTGATGTTTCTGCCAAATTAAATGAGCAGCACTAAATGCTTAACGGGGTGATTAACACAGGCAAAATGTTACCCTTCAAAGATGAATACTTTTTAAGAGTACCTCATTACTAGGAACATTCCTCATTTTGAGTCTTAAATAGTCCAGGTTCCTTGAAGGTCCACACTGAAAGGATCTGTCACACATTCAGTGTTAGGATTTTTTTTTAACTGATATCCATGGCAAGTTGTACTAAATCATGTTAGAGAATGGGCAAAGTGTACATCAGCATCCTGATTAGAGAATGAACGTTCTCCAGCAGGGTATTAATGTTCATAGGCAGGCACTAGGCTATTAGCCCTAGGGCCTATATAAGCCTAGACAAAAAGGTACCCTGGCTTTCTCCACCCACGAAAATTATTTTCCTGTGCCCCTGTCAAGCAGAGCCGGAGAAGTGACCCCGTGGTGAATTAATATTTCCCATCCAATCATCAAGATTTTTCTTGAAGAGTACTAATGAGATTTGTTTGATATAGATAGGTAGTTTGTTCCAGAGTATGGGAAGTCTCTGGGACAGGAATCTATCCCTCCAGCATGTTCTGTTTATTGTGGTGACCAGGTTTAGGTCACTAGAGCGTGTAGCTTGGAGGGATTGGGATTTCTTTAATGGAGCATGTCCAACAGCTCTGGGTTTGACATAGCTTTGTATGTTAGGCAGAGATTGCCTCTGAGTAGACGATATGCAACGGAATAAACCTGGAGTTTTTTGAGACTGTCTGCGTTAAGGCCTCTGTTTGAGGCCGGTAATCCTCTTTGTGAGGTATTTCTGTGGCCTTTCCAGTTGTTGTAGATGTCTTGTGAGGTAAATACCAATAGGGGCATTGTACTCTATAATGGGTCTAATGAGTGACTAGTAGAGGGGAACAATGATCTCTTTTTTTTCTTGGATGAGAAACCTTTTTTGATGGTGTGCCATGTAGAAGGATTTCCTGACTACTGTGGTGATGTGATTGTCAAAGGAGAGACTACTGTCCACCTCTGTCCCAAGATCTCTTATCATACTATGTGATAGTTCATGGGTACAGAGTTTTTACCAAAGGGGATGACAATGTACTTTTTGGCATTGAACTTGAGACCATGGCTTTGACACCAGGCATCTGTCTCAGTGAGGCCCTTGTGTAGGATGTCCACATCATTAGGAGTTTCAATTATGGCTCCTTGTTTCAGTCATCTGCAAACTTCGTTAGCCGAAGACTTTCTGTGTTAGCCTGTACTTCAGAGAAGTAGATGCCAAACAGGAGAGGACCCAGAACTGAACCCTGTGGTACTCCACTTGTCACTGGTCTGAAGTCGGATTTGGAGTCTGCTACTTTCACAGTGTGGGTTCTGTCAGTGAGCTAGTTGGCAACCCATCTTGTGACATAGAAATTTATACCTAGTTTAGTGAGTTTATCTATAATTCCAGAGTGGGGGATGGTGTTGAAAGCCTTGGCGAGATCTAGATAGGCTGTATGAACCACCTTACCCTCGTCTACAGCTTTGGTGACTGCTTCAAAGAAGCCTATCAGGTTTAGGAGACATGATCTGCCTTTTACAAACCCGAACTGGGTGGGGTCCAGAATTTGGAGATTACCAATGTCTTTGTGTATAAGTTCCACGATGATACGTTCCATGGCCTTGCAGACCAGGCTCGTCAGGCTAAAGGGGCGGTAGTTCCCGAGGTCTGTGGTAGCTCCCCCTTTGTGGAGTGGGATAACCGTTGCTGTGCGCCATTCACTGGGCATAAAGCCTGAGATCAGGGTATGATTAAACATGGTACTTAGGTGGGGTGCCTGTTCATTGTGTAGTTTGTGTAGACCGCAGCCTGGAATGTTGTCAGGTCCCATGGATGCTGTGTTCTTGGCTTTAGAGAGTGTGATTTTTACCTGTGCAGCTGTGATTACAGGAACTTTGCATTCTTCCGGTATAGAGATAAGCCCTTTAGGGGGTGAGAGGGGGGTAAAGTTAGCACTGAATCTATCTGCCAGGATGTTGGCAATATCAGTTGGTTCTGTATATTTAGTGCCATTGTGCTGTAACTCAGAGCAGATCTGAGTGTTGCCATTGAGATTCTTGACATAGCTATAGAATGCTTTGTCGTTGTTGGATACAAAGTCTGTAAAGAAAGAAAAAAGGAAAATAATTCAGCAGTATGGGGAAGGAAGATTATATGGTCAGTAGTAAATTAAATGTGTTCAGGGATAGGGATTTTGGTAAAATGTGAGGAAGAGAAAAATATTAGCTGTAACAATAGCATTACCAGGGAGATATGAGAAAAAGACAAAGATGGCTCTTTAGTAAAATGAAAAAAAGGCTTCCACCACAATGAAAAGTTCACTGAGAAATTCTGTTAAAATGTAGGCTTTAATAAAACGAAGAAATAAAAAGCACAAATTCTGCTGTTCAAGTTGCAGGTCAAACAGGATAAGCGCTTTCAGTTATAAAACCTTCTTCAGATCCTAGTGTGTAGACCTGACTTACTGCTGTTAAATAAAGATCCTTAATTGCTCAACCAATCACTTACAGCAATCAGATGCACGTCTTCCTTGAGCCTTCATTTCATTTCTTAATTAGGCTTCTCTCTTTCAAAATAGGTTTAATAGGAACTACTCTGTTGAGCCCTGGAAATAAATTAGCTCTGAGGTTCATGATCCATTTGCTTTCTTCCTTTTCAGTTTTTTTGACAATGTCTCCTCCACGGAGGTTAGTAGTCACATTTGAGATAACCATAAAGCTAAATGAATGCCCTGGATTTTCAGACACATGTCCATATAGGGCATTGGTTACCACTTTATTCTTGATGTCTAACAGGTGGCAAAGTATCCGTTCCTTAAACTTTCTATTGGTCTTTCCTACATAATAGGCTTGGCACAAATTACAAGTGCCAACGTATATAACATTCTTGGTGTTGCAGTTAGCAAAACCAGAGAACTTATAGCATTTGTTAGTTACCGGATGAACAAAACTGTTGGAACATTTAAAATGGCTGCAAGCTTTGCAAAAGCCACATTTCCAAGTTCCTAACCTATTTCGTCCTTCTGTACTCTGCTTGTTAGGTATTCCATCATAGTTGCACAATAAACCTTTAAGTTGTTCTTGTTTTTATAACCAAACTTAGATGTTACCCCTACTATTCACTTAATTTTACTGTCAGCAGTTAAGACTGGCCAAAATTTCTTGATGGTTTCACGGACATCAAAGGAGTCAGTGCTGTAGGTCATCATGCATCTGAGACTGTTGCTGTTCCCACCTTTCTTCACATCACTCTGCTTCCATTTCAAGTAGTACGGTTGCCCTTTGTTGTATCGAATGGACATTGCTTTGCCTTTACTCATGACTAATTGTTTTTCATTATAGCCTCTTGAAGCAAAATTCTGTAAGAGTTTGTCTTGTTCCTGCAGAAAATCATCATCGTCAGTACAGAGCTTGGATATCCTGGTCACTTGATTTTCAACAATATTCTGAAAAACATGTCTCTGGTGCATGCTGTTGTAGTATAGCATATGGTTCCTCCAATTTGGTTTCCTGAATATAGTGGTGTCAATTCCTTTGCTATTATTCATTGAAATTCTCACGTCTAAGAACTCGATCTCATTTGCTGACGTTTTCACTTCGAATCTTAGAAAGCTAGTCGTACTTGTTAAATAGTTGACGAAATCATTTAGGCGTTGCATACTGCCCTTCCATAGGAATATAACATCATCCACAACCTATTGTAAAAGATGATGCATTCCTTCCATTCATTTTTCGTATCCATTTCCCATTGCCTTTCCCATTCAGCTAGGACTATATTGGCATAGCTGTTTGCACAGATGGCTATTTATGATTATGTATATACTAATATGACACAGAAAAAAATAATGTTTGAAAAATTTGAAATGTTTGATGTGATGTCAGTCTCACCTTTATTCTCACTGGTGGGATGGATCTGAAGCATCGGATCCATCTCGGCCATTTCTCCAGCAAAACTCATGGGCCTTATTCCTTTCCCATAATGCAACTCCGTAATTACCTCAGATCTCATTTGCCACATAGGGAAAAGGTTGGATTCATAGCTCTGGGTTAAGTGCTTAGTTTCATTTTTTTCTGAAGTTGTATTATATTACAGATTTCCTAATTTTTTTCTAAAATTAGTTAAACTACCTTTATCTAGCTAGTTCTTTATCCTTCTTTTGAATTTTTCCCTCAGTTAACGGCTGTTTAAATTAGAAGGCATCTAAGGGACATCCATTTTTAGTTTGAGAACATTCCTTTCTCCCCTTTTCTTTCTTTGTAAAAAAAAAAAAAAAAAGTAGTTATATTTTATATTTTCTTATCAATATCCTCATGTAGTTCATTTAAGTTAGAGGACTCTTCCTTATCCTTTGACTGTGTGTGTGTGTGTGTGTGTGTGTGTGTGTGTGTGTGTGTGTGTGGCCGCGCGCTCCGGTAAGTCCATTTAAGTTAGAGGACTTATTCTTGGAGATCGAGAGTGTCTGATTATCTTCATCCCTCACATTTTCTTCTTCAGGTCATGTCCCAAAAACAAGATAGTAAGCCTTTGGGCTTTCAAAAATGTGAAAAATTGTAGAAAGTAGTGTCCCTTAGTGATTCACACATTTTGTGTATGTTTTGCTTGGGGCCTCTTCATTTGCAGGAATCTTGTTCCATTTGCCATAATTTTAATTAATGAGCATTAATGGAATGTAAAAATAAGCTTATTTTGAAAGGCCTTCTCAAGTCGCCTTTCTCTGAAGCTGTATCTCCTGAATCTTCAGCTTTTGACAAACCCACCAAAAGGTCTTCATCGGAGCTGAAGCAGAAAGCCCCAAAGTTAACATATCTGAAGGTTCCATCGGAGCAGACCTCTCCTCCTGGTTCCAAAGCTGTCTCGGATCTGGGAGCTTCAATGGCACCAAGTATTGTTATGGAGCATAGACATAGGAGCAGATCACCCTCTTTAGAGAAAGTTTCTTCTCGGCTCCCATCACTAATACCAGCAAGATCAAGGTCACCTATCCCCCTCCACTAGGTCTACCAAGAGGTTATCTGACGAAGATGTGGATAGGGTCGTAGAGAGACTTCTAAAGACACCGGCTTTGGCTAAACTACTGTTGGATCCAAGCCCAAAGGAATCAGGTCAGACTCAACCTCCATCTTCTGTGGCAGTTCTTCCTCCGATTCATCCCCCTGTTTCGGAGCTGGAAAATACCGATATCCAGCCTGTGTCAGTGTTGGGCCCAGGATCCATAAGTTCCTCAAATCCGATATCTACCCCGAGTGTCTGTATGCCATCGGAACAGGAGGCCTCTGGGAGCCAACACTCCCTGGTCGGGTCCACAGAGACTTTTCAGATGTCATCTGATCTGATTTTGCTCTGGGGGCCTCGGTGTGGGTACATTCAGCTCCTACCTCTGCTTCCGAGATTCATTCGGCCTAGACAACTTATTTTTTGGATCCTGGGAGTTCTTCAGAGCTTGGAGGGCCTGCCTTCGAGGTGATGAGGAGGGTTTTGACTACTTTCCAGTCTGAGACACAATCTACTTTGGATCTTCCTCCCTCTTCAGACAGAGTGTCTTTGTCTTCTCACGTACCCTCTCCACAGGTCCGCAGAGATGAGTCACCTCAGGATGTACCTCAAGGTACTGCCCCCTCTACCAAAACCTCTCCAGAGTATCCCACTGAAGAGGTCCCTTGGAAGAGGACTTGCAAGAGGAAGCATCTGGACTTCCCGGAGGAATCAGTCACATCTGACACCGACCTCAGTGTTGCAGAAGGGTACCCATGATCACTTCCTGAAGATGTCTTCTTTGGAGACATCCTAAAAATCTTAAAACAGAAAGTTGATGAGCAGTTCTCTACCCCCTTTGGCTGAGGAGTCAGTCTTCCTGAAGGCCTTTGCGTCTTGCCCATCAGGTTCTTGGGTGAGTCCTCCTTTCAATGAGCTTGTGGAATTAATCTCGCAAAAAGCTTGTGGGACCCCAGACACCAAAGACCCTACTCCTAGAAGGCCAAATAAGTACATTACTGCCCCAAAAGAAAAACATTTTTTAACAAAGGGTGTAGTGATGGATGCCATGGTCGTGGTGATGGACACTAAAAAGGAACTCTCTGAAACCACTTCCTCTATCCATCCTCCTAATAAGGACTCTAGGACTATGGATAGGTATGAGATGCGCATCTTCTCATCAGCGACCTTTGCTTTACAGTTTCTGAATTATCTCTCCCACTTCACCAGATTGCAGAGGGACCTGATCAAAGAATTATCAGATTCCCTCCAAGGGGCTGTAGCTGATGCGGCAGCAGATAAGGTCAATGCTCAGCTCGCCACCTTGAATTCAGTTGTCAACTCGTCCATGAGACTCATTTCTTATACAGCAGATGGAACGAGTAGGGCAGCAGGCTCAGGTGTCTCTCTTAGAAGGCAGGCCTGGATGTGCCTTTGCGATTTTGCAGAGCTATTCAAATCTTCCTTTGTTAAAACCACTTTTGATGGCTCCTCTCTTTTTGAGCCAAAAGTGAAAGAAATGCTCACCAGGTGTGAACAAGAAGGCAAGACCTTGTCTGCAGTTGGAGTACATTTTTCCACTCCTACTAGATCTTTTCCCAAAGGTCAAAAAGGTAGTGGGAAAATGTAGTTCAAAAAATCTCAAAGGTCTTACCAGGACACACAAGGTGAAAGTTTCCCCCAGAGGCAGAGGAGGGAACAATAATGGAAGACACCACCCTCGCAGCAGAGGAGGCCCACAGAGCCAGGGCTCTAGAGAATCTTTCTTTGGGAAACCCTTCCAGCGCTGCTGAAGGAGTGCCCAATTGGTCACCTCTGGAGGCAGTCGGGGGTCGGTTGCCTCTGCACCAAGAAATCTGGCTAAAGATAAATGACAAATGGGTGCAGGACATAATATCCAGAGGTTTATATCATATCCTTTTCCTTTCCTATCCCCTCAAACAAAGTGGTTCCAGATGTTCCACCCAGTCAAAAGGAACAAGCAACAATAGAAATCCAAAAGTTGCTAAGAAAAAGAGTCATCCAAGAAGTCCCCGCAACCAGAGAGGTTCCGGAATTTACTCAAGATTCTTTTTAGTTCTGAAGAAGACAGGGGACTGGAAACCCATTTTGGATCTCAGCAATCTAAGCAAGTCTGTGAGGAAGACCAAGTTCCAGATGGTGACACTGCAGTCAGTACTTCCATTTCAGGAAAAAGACAATTGGATATGCTCTATAGACCTTCAGGACACATGCTACGACATTCAAATGGACAAGGAGGTACTTGCGCTTCTGGCTAGGGGCCAGTCACTTCCAGTATCAAGCTCTGCCCTTTGGTCTCACTACAGCCCCCAGAGTGTTCACCAAATGTATGGCAGTAGAAGCAGCTCACTTGAGACGCAGAGGATTCTGCGTGTTTCCATACTTGGACGACTGGCTCATAACTGCCTGACTAGGCATCATTTGCTCCAAGCAAGGAACTATGTCCTTCAGCTCTGTTCCTCTCTAGGTATTACTGTGAATTACAAAAAATCTGGACTAGAGCTATCTCAAAGTTTGGTTTTCATAGGAGCAGACATAAATACAACCACAAAAATAGCAAGACTTTCACAGGACAGAGTAGACGACCTCCATCATCTTGTGAGGAATACTAATAAAGAAGTCAAAAGCCCCCGCAAAGCTAGTTCTGCAGGCCCAGGAAAAATGGCTGCATCAATCGTACTGATTCCACTAGCTCGCCTTCACATGAGGGTTCTTCAGTGGTTGCTTTTTGCACAGTGGTCAGTCTTGGAACTTCCAGTGTCCCCCAAGATTATGATAACCAACTACTGCACAAAAGATCTCCAATGGTGGATTCATTCAACTTTAGTGTATCAAGGCCACCCGTTCACATTCCCCATCCTCTGGCCACAATGACTACGGACACTTCCCAGATTGGGGGGGGGGGGGCATTTTCTGGGAAAGACAGTTCAGGTCATCTGGCAAGAACACAAGGCTCATCTGCATATAAATATCCTAGAGATGAAAGCGGTACTTTTAGCATTGCAAACATTTCAGGACTCTAACTTTGGGAACAATAGCAATCCAGTTGGACAATATGTCTGTAGTGAGGTATATAAACAAACAGGTGGGAACCAGATCATACCCACTTTAAGAAACTCTCAATGTCTGGCATTGGGCGATAGCCTC
This sequence comes from Protopterus annectens, assembly GCF_019279795.1. Lineage (NCBI taxonomy): Eukaryota > Metazoa > Chordata > Ceratodontiformes > Protopteridae > Protopterus > Protopterus annectens. The sequence goes on from NC_056728.1 coordinate 1,348,067,044, forward strand.
CAACTGTTTTTTGATAGCAGCGCACATCCCGGGGAAATCCAACGTCATTGCAGACAAGCTGAGCAGAGCCATTTTATGGCCACATGAGTGGTCCCTCAACCAGAAAGTTAAGGAAGTGATCTTCCAGTATGGGGCCAGCCTTGCTGCGACCTCTTTGCATCAGCCAAAAATGCCAAATGCAGCAACTACTTTGCCCTATCCCTCCCACACGGGAGTCATCAAGAGATGCACTTGCTCACGATTGGCCTCCGGGACTTCTTTATGCCTTTCCCCCCGATTCCACTAATTCCAAAATTTTTGCAGAAGGCGAGTCTGTTGGAGGCAACATTTATCCTAATTGCTCCCTACTAAACTCATCAAATTTGGTTCCCCTTTCTTCAGCCTCATCTTCGGGATGAACCCTGGATTTTGGACCCAGTTCCGGACCTTCTGACATCCGTCAGGAATGGTTCATCCCAATCTGGCCACCCTCAAGTTGACAGCTTGGCTGCTTCAGTTCCCTTAATTGCCAGGTTTCCATCCCTTTCCTCTCCAGTCAAGCATATTTTATTGTCATCTCATAAAACATCTACACTCAAAGACTTTACAAAAGCAAATGGAAGAGATTTGTTCTATGGGCCAACAGAACAGATCCTTTTACATCACCAGTTCACACTATTTTACAGTTTCTGTCAGAGTTTTTTCAATGGCAGAGCAGCTGTAGCTACTATTTAGCTAGCTGCAATTTCTAATTTCTGTATAGGAGAAAATGATCATCTTATCATGTCATCAAACTTTGCAAAGCATTTCTGAAGGGCACTGCTATGTTAATACCACCATATAGACACCCAACACCCCCTTATCTCAATTTCATCTTATCTAATATGATTTTTCCTCCTTTTGAACCTTCAGCTACATGTGAGTTAAAATACCTTTCACGGAAAACTCTCTTTTTGGTGGCTGTTACTTCAGCCAGAAGAGTATGGCTTATCAACAAAACCCCCATACCTAGTCTTTCACAAAGACAAAGTGCCGTTACGCACTAATCCAGCCTTCCTACCCAAGGTTGTGTCAGAAAATACCCTTAACCAATCTGTAGATCTCGCAGTTTTCTTTCCCAACTTTCAAAATAAAGGAGAGTATTCATTTCATCTCCTAGATGTTCATAGACAGTTATGTTTTTATTTACATAGAACTTCTGAAATAAGAAAATCAGATCAGCATTTCATCTCTTATTCTGATAGAAGAAAAGGTCAACCAGTTTCCAAAGTTACTTTATCTAGATGGCTAACATTATGCACATCCCACATTTATAATTCAAAGAACAGAGCTCTCTCAAATGTGGTCAAAGCTCATTCCACTAGATCTGTGGCCACGTCTGCAGCTTTTCAGGCTAGATTACCACTGGATAATATCTGTTCTGCAACTACGTGGGCAAAACTTCATACCTTTATTATTCATTGCAAAGTGGATGTGGCCTCTAGAAGTAGAGCCTCCTTTGGTTCTGTGGTTCTGAGGAATATTCTTCCATGAGCCATCCGAGAGTTTAGTTGCTTGAGACACAGTCCCTCCAATGAGAATAAAGGTGAGATTGACATCATCACATAAAGAAGTTATGTTCTTACGATAACATTCCATGTGTGTTGTCCATCTCGTCCTTTATTCTCACAATACAATGAGCAAAAACCGAACAAACTGGGAAAAAAACAAAAATGCAAACTTGTAGTTACGAGCCCAAGCTGAATAATGTAAAATCTGTTTTATTAGCAAACGCTTTCGGAGAGACCAATGCCCCTCCTTCCTCAGACAAAAAAGCAACATTTCTTGCTATCCTTAAATAGGGTAGCAATCAAACAATTACTTAGTACTTAATTAACCAATTATGACAAAATTGTTATAAAATGTCCTCAAGCATACTAAATTCTGTCCGTTGTTAAAATTCAAACACCAAATACAACGTCATTCATTTCTTTCAACACCCCATCAACTTTATTACAAAAATAACCACATTTAGATTGTACTAAAATAACTTTGTACATAAAAATGGATAAAATTAAAATAAATGATAATAAGGCTAAAAGACCATGATTTCACCTTTTCATTGAGTGATATCTTAAAAAGCAAGCGATAGAAACATGATCATTCAAGCCCGGATACATGTAGGCAGCTGTACGGATTTGCCAAATGAGTTCATCCATTTCTAATCTAGTTTGCCATGGACCACCCCGAATCCCAACATTTATTTTTGTAAGGATGGTGAATTTAAAAAAATATTCAGGGGAAATGAATTATGTGTCTTGCAAGAGCATTGTTAGAATCATGCTTTTTGATTGCATATATATGTTCATAAATGTGCTGCTTTAACTTCCTTTCGGTTTTACCTATATAAAAAGCAGTGCATTTCTGACACAAAGCCATGTAAACTACGCTGTTGGTTTCACAATTAAATTTCCCTCTTACTTTAAACATTTGATTCCTAATCTTAACCATTGAGTCAGTGCATATAAACTTACATTGTTTACATGCACCACACTTTGTAATACCAGAGGAAAGGTTGTTGTTATTATTAGTATAACCTTGAGATTTACCCTCAAGCAAAAATTTCAAATTGTACCCCCTCCTAAATGTGATTTTTAGACCATTACCCAATTTACTACTTAAATAGATATCCTCCGTCAACAAAGCCCAATTTTTATTAAGCAATCTCCGTATCTCTAAACGATCTACACTAAAGGTGCACAAGAAGCTGGTACCGCAAAAACTGTTAGATGTACTTATGTCATGTGTGATGATGTCACAGGTGTGGTTATCATCCAAAGAGCCACCATCCCCTGACAAAATCGGTATATACACACCAGAATTTCTCTTTTGCATCACTTCTTTCTTGATGTCCAAAACCAAAAAAGGTGGATATCCCCTATTGATGAACATTTCACATAAATGTTCACATTCGATCATGAAATTGTTCGAGTCGGAAACCATCCTTGCCGCCCTAACCATCTGCCCTTTCACCACTGCTTTTTTTTTGGTGGCTAGGGTGGCAGCTGGTGAAATGAAGGAAAGCATTGGAATATGTAAGCTTTCTATAAATGACACTCTTGTATCTCAAGTTAACCGTGTCCTTAATCAGAAGAATATCTAAATAACTGATACTTGTTTCCTGTAACTCATATGTAAATTCCAAAAAAATCAGTTAATCTGGAAATACTTTCCAAAAACATTGGGACTTCAGCAGGTGCTGACTTCCAAACTAAGAACATGTTGTCCTGGTACCTAGTGAACCAGGCGACGTTCTTAACAAAATGTTCATTAGTGAACAAAAGTCTCCTTTCCCAATAGGCCAAAACGCAGTTGGCAAAACTGCCACCGCAGGGCGATCCCATTGCCACCCCAGATTTCTGTAAGAAAATGTTTCCATCAGACAACATGAAGTTGTTTAAAACAACTTCTAAAAGGGTCTCGACCAGGTAAATGGTGTTGTCATCTATCTTCCTATCATGCATGAACTCACGGACCCACTTAATCCCAAAGTCCTGTGGTATCACAGTATATAGAGCTTTAATATCAATGGTTAAAAACCAGAAATTAATATCAAATGGGATTTCTTTAATGTTCTGGAGAAAACTCCAAGAGTCTTTACAAATCTGGGACTCCTTACTAATTAATGGCCTCAAAATGCTGTCTATGAATTTTGCACATGCAAAGGTTATGGAGTCACGACTGTCAACAATTGGCCAAAACGGGGGGTTAGATAAAGATTTGTTGATTTTGGGGATACCAAATAAGACTGGTAACCTAGGCGCTACCACGTTCAAGTATTGATACAACTCCATATCAATAACTCTTTCCAAAAATAAGTCTTCTATGGTTCCTTTAATCCTAGCATAGGCTATGTTGACCTCATTGTTACTTGCTACCTCATAGCAGTCAGAATCTAATAATGACAACATTTTTTCAACATAAAGAAAATAATCCATAAAAACAAGGCTACCCCCCTTATCAGGCTTCATAACCCTAATGTTGCATTTCTGCAACATTGTAATAAATTCACGTTGATGTTTAGTAATGTTGACTCCCTTTTTGTAAGCTAAAGGCTTGTTAGCTTCCAAGGCTCTTAAATCATATTCACACATTTTCTCAAATAGACGTAATGTTTCATGTAATGGAGGATTGAAAACACTAGATACCTTAAGTGATCCCCCATTGAAACCCTTGTCACCCATCAAAACTTTTAAATTCAATTTTCTTACATACATCTTAAGGTCAATAATGGTTCTAGCCATGTCAAAATGTGAGTCAGGCACAAAGGACAAACCCTTTGAAAAAAATTCCACCAAGTCAGAATCAGTACTGAATGATGTAAAATTGTATATTTTAAAGTCACCTTTAGAGTCAACAATAATCACTGGGTCTCTAAAATGTGCCCTCATCTCCTGTGCTGCGTTCTTCGATTCCTGTAATTGGTCTGGTTGTTCCTCCCCTGACTCTTTGTTTGACCAGCTTTTTTGTTTCAAAACCCTGTTGGTTATGAGGGTTTTGTTCATTGGCTTCCGCAGACCCTTGGGCATGTGGGCTATTACTAACCGCATTATTTTCATTGTTGTTTCTTACATTGTTGTTAAGTAATCTTTCACTGCGGCGAAGGGGCAAAGCTTCCTCATTGTTATCACTATTTGGCCCACTATACTGATTGTCAAGCCCTTCAGACAAACCCATATCAGCATAACGCGTACTACTTATAACCTGTGGCCTATTAAATACCGGTGGTGGACGAGGGTACGCTTTATTATCATGGTATTCTTGAACATCTCTAGCTATCTTTTTCTTCTTAATGTTTGTTAATTTCAACATTGTGGCCTCAATACTAGAGAAAATACGAAGATAATCGTACTTGTATCTTACAAAATCCACGTCAGACTTAATGTTGTTTTCAAGCCCCTCAAGTTCAAACTTTAAACTGTCAATATCCCTTTGGTACTGGGCAATAAGCATATTTATGAACTCAAAGCCCTGTTTGTCAAACAGGGCTAATAGATCCTTATGAAATTGGGACCCTTCAATGAGCCCCACCGGGAAACGCCATTGCTGCAAATCCTTAGAAACTAATTTTTCCAATAAACACTCTTGAAAATAGGATATTTCAAGCTGCAGTTTCCTGCACTTGAAAAGTTTTTGGTCAAATGTACGAATCAAGTTCACAATGTTACTTACAGTGTTTTCATTTGTTTCCGGCTCAGATGTACCAGCCTCGTTGTTGAAAAAATTGGTGTGGCTTAAAAAAACAACAATGGTAGGGCAAATGTTTGTGTTAGAACTGACAACACAGTTCCTCTGTGTGCCATTGCTTGATAACTGCATCCCCGACCCTTGCCCAGCCTGAATAGAAGGTGCTGAGCTATTGGACGCAGGAACGTCTTGGTGGAGTGGAATAGAGCGTGTAACGCCAACCGACGTTGAAGCATATTCATCCACGTTGGTTGATGTAGGTAAACCAGAAGAAAAGTCTCTTAAAGGAACAGGTACACCAGTTGCTTGCAAAACATCCATTCTTTGAGACAAATTGTCAGTACGACTCATAACCAATTTCAAAAGAACGGTTAGATTACCCTCGGCATTCGCCTCCTCAGCCATGGTCATCTCGACAGGTAAACTGCCTTCATTGCCATCCATTTGAGAAAACAAAGATCCTTGTGGGGACGTAACTGCCAAGCTCATTGCTGAAAACAAACTCCAAATACAACGAGCAAAACCTGAACAAACTGGGAAAAGAACAAAAATGCAAACTTGTAGTTACAAGCCCAAGCTGAATAATGTAAAATCCGTTTTATTAGCAAACGCTTTCGGAGAGACCAATGCCCCTCCTTCCTCAGACAAAAAAGGCAACATTTCTTGCTATCCTTATATAGGGTAGCAATCAAACAATTACTTCATACTTAATTAACCAGTTATGACAAAATTGTTATAAAATGTCCTCAAGCATACTAAATTCTGTCCGTTGTTAAAATTCAAACACCAAATACAATGTCATTCATTTCACTCAACACGCCACCAACTTGTATTACAAAAAACGGATTTTACATTATTCAGCTTGGGCTCGTAACTACAAGTTTGCATTTTTGTTTTTTTCCCACTTTATTCTCACAACCCTTCCTCCTTTCCCCCTGCCTGTACTCCTGGTAGACTAAACAACACAACTGGAAATTGGCAGGACCATATAGCCTCAGAGAATATAGCTTCTCAGCCTGATACTAATTCATTTTTGTAGGTGTAGGTACATATATACACTTATGTCTCTTTGAATGTTGGTACTATGCAAGTTTTTCTCCCTTGTGCTGCTGGGGCAAACAAGATCTGAGGTAATTACGGAGTTGCATTGTGGGTAAAGGATAAAGCCCATGAGCTTTGCTGAAGACCTTGAGCTGGAGAAATGGCTGAGATGGATCTGATGCTTCGGATCCGACCCACCAGTGAGAATAAAGGAGACAAGATGGGCAACACACATGGAACGTTATGGTAAGAACATAACTTTTTTTTTATTGAATATGTCAGCAGTTATGGGGATTTTAATTATAATTTAAGAAAAGAAAAATAACATAAGATGTTATGTGATCCTATCTCGCCTACATTCTGACTGATGGGTTCGGAGCCGATCCCTCGGCTCCGACTCGGCACGCTTATGCTATAGAGCGAGGCCTCTAATTGGCTGAGCTATCTTTATCCCAGGATGCACCACCACTAATCCCCCAGATCTCGTTTGCCGCTTACAGAGCTTGGACGTGGTTTCAACATTGGCTGGGCTAAGTACTATATATATAGTCTTTTTTCCTGTCAGTATTTGCTTCATTTAAACCCAAAAGCTGTTTTAACGGCTATTCTTTGTGTACAAGTGTGTTTCTGGCAGTTTGATTGAATTTTTAGTATAATTTCCTGTCAGAGAAGGTTCCGTTTAAGTTAGAGGGGCCTTCCCCTGTGGTTACTACTTCTCAGTGGTTGTGTGTGGGTCAAGTACCCGTTTGAGTTAGAGGGTCTTGACCCTCCTTGTTTCCCCTTTCTCTTTCTCGCTTCTGTGTGTATAAAAAAAAAAAAAGTTTTTCAGTTTTAATATTCTGAGTTAGTGGCATACTTATTGTTCCTGTGTGTCAAACCCTTAAGTTTGCTGTTGTGGTCTGTTTTTCTTGTAGGACTATGTCTAAAGAACATAAACCCTCCGGGTTTAAAAAGTGCACGAGGTGTGGGTTCAAAATGTCCATAACGGACGACCACTCCTCGTGCGTCTATTGTCTTGGTGCCAAACATCTGCAGGAATCGTGCAGTGTATGCCATGCGTTTTCCTCCCGAGTCCTCCAGGAGAGGAAAAACAAATGAATCCTCAAAGGATTAATCAAGCCTTCTTTCGAGGAGGCTTTATCTTCCTCTCCGTCTCCTTCTAAGAAGAGGAAAGCGCCGGCTCTGACCAGTCAGTCGGAACCAACGGCTAAGAAAGCTAAGCAGACTTCTCCATCGGCTCCACGGACTTCGGAGCCGAGGTCGGAACGGTCTGCCTCGATGCCAACAGCCTCGACCCCTCTGGTTTCGGAGCCGAGGTCTGGGGCATCGAGAGGCGGGTCACCCTCATCGGCTCCACTGATATTGGAGCCGATAAGGGTCATCGGCTCAGACTCTTCCCCCTCGGAGCCGAAGTCCTTATCGGTGCCGAGGGAAATTTCCTTGAAGGTTTCCTCGGAGCCGATAATTGTTGAGTCCTTTCGGAGCCGGTCCCCGAGCCCTTCGGAGCCGATGGAGAAATCGGTTCGGGCCCGATCGGTATCCTCGAGATCATCCAGGATGTCTGATTCGGACATCGACAGGGTGCTCCTTCGACTCTTCCAGTCTCCGGTGTTCCAAAAGATGGTTTCGGCTCCAGCCCAGTTGGCTTCGGAGCTGATGGTCCACTCCCCTATTGTACTTCCTCCTCCAACAGCTGCGGCACCATTGGAGCAGGTGTTGGTGGAACCAGTGGAGGTGTTAGGGTCTGGCCCGACCCTTGCTCCGACTCCGGCTCTCGGGTCGGAGTTCAGTGCACGGACTTCTTCCTTCGGCCCTGGGGGGGAGGCTTCGGGATTGATGCTTTCGGTCCCAAGTCTCCCTCTTGGTGCGTCGGCGGGAGTATCGCCCACTGTCGTGGCCACGGAGGGGGGACCTTCCCAGGATTCTGGTGGTCCCGCCTTCAGGGCTATGAGGAGTGCTCTAGCCAAATCTTCATTGGCTACCTCCACAGTTTCCCCAGCTCCTTCCCTACATTTGGAGACTGGGTCATTGGCAGTCCCCCTGTCCGCAGACAGCGGAGCCCCTGGGCCTCAGGTTACCCCCGCTGGGGTTTCTCCCCCTCCTGGAGGTCCTTCTGAAGCCTCTTCAGAAGAACCTCCCAGGAAGAAAACGTGCAAGAGGAAGCACGTTGACTCCCCTGACGAGTCTTTGACATCTGACACCGATCTCGATGATGCAGAGGGGTCCCCCAAGTCGTCCTCAGATGATGTCTCCTTTGCAGACATCCTGGAAGCCCTAAAACAACGAGGCGGCTGGCAGTCCAAACCTCCCTCTGCTGATGAGTCGGTGTTCCTGAAGGCCTTCGGGGCTCAGCCCTCCGCCTCCTGGGTGTCTCCGCCCTTCGACGAGCTCTTGGATTTGATCTGTCGAAGGGCGTGGGAACACCCAGACTCTGTGGAACCGGTGCCCGCTCGTCCAAACAAATTTCTTTCGGCGCCCCAGATAGAGAGTTCCTTACGAAAGGTGTGGCTGTGGATGCTATGGTGGTGGCATCTGCTACCCAGCAAGATGTAGCAGAGGCTTCTACATCCGTCCATCCTCCTAATAAGGAGTCTAGGAGCATGGATCGGTACGGTAAGCGCACCCTTAGTTCAGCGGCCTTTACTTTGAGGTCTCTGAACTACCTGACGCACTTTACGAGATTCCAGAGGGATCTGATTAAGGAGCTATCTGATACCCTCTTAGGTAACCTGCCTGAGGAGCTGGCCCAGACGGTTGGTTCTCAGCTGGCTACGATGTCGTCCATTTCGAACTTGTCCATGAGGCTCATTTCGTATGCGGCCGAAGGGGCGAGTAGAGCGGCGGGTACAGGCATTGCTCTACGGAGACAAGCCTGGCTCCGCCTGTGTCATTTCGCGGAGGCCTTCAAGTCTTCATTCGCCAACGCCCCCTTTGATGGGTCCTCCCTGTTTGGGCCCAAGGTGAAAGACACACTTACCCGCTGTGAACAGGAGGGTAAGACTCTGACTGCCGTAGGGGCACGATTTTCCACTTCCTTTCGGCCTTATCCCAAGGCTAAAAGAGGAGGGAAGATGTGGTTCCGTAGATCTCAGAAGTCTTACCCCTCTCAGCAGGAAGGTTCCCCCTCCAGAGGCAGAGGAGGGGGAAATTCATCAGGAAGACGCCGTCCCAGAGGCGGCAGAGGCCCTCGCAACACTGGAGACCGCGAGTCCTTTCGTGGCTCTTCAGCTTTTCATAGTCCCTGAGGGATTGCCCGACTGTGCTGCTCCGGAGCCAGTCGGGGTCGCCAAGCACCTGAAGGCCTGGGAAGGATCACTCAGGACCGATGGGTGCTTCAATTATCGCCGGAGGTTACTCCATCCCATTCTGTTGCCCCTCAGTCCAAAAGAATCCCGGACCCGCCACCCAGTCAACGGGATACCGCAGCCTTAGAAGTTTCAAAGCTGCTGCAAAAAGGAATCATCCAACCGGTCCCCGCAGACCAGATCGGATTAGGGACTTACTCAAGATTCTTTTTGGTGCCAAAAAAGACCGGGGACTCGAGGCCCATTTTGGACCTAAGCAACCTAAACCGTTCAGTCAAGAAGTCCAAGTTCCGAATGGTCACTTTACAAACCATTCTCCCATTGTTGGAGAAAGGTGTTTGGATGTGCTCCATAGACCTCAAGGACGCGTATTACCATATCAAAATACATCAAACGTCCAGGAGACACTTGCGCTTCAGCCTAGAATGCAGTCATTTTCAGTTCCGTGCGCTGCCCTTTGGTCTCACCACAGCCCCCAGGGTGTTCACCAAATGCTTGGCAGTAGTGACTGCTCACCTGAGAAGTCTAGGATTCCAGGTGTTTCCGCATCTAGACGACTGGCTCCTAACTGCCACCTCCAAGCATCTACTTCTACGGAACCTGCAAGCCACAATATCACTGGGCAATTCCCTTGGAATCACCTTCAATTGGCCAAAGTCTGTGTTAAGGCCATCTCAAAGAATAAGATTCATAGGGGTAGAGATAGATTCAAACCAGATGCGGGTCTATCTACCTGCAGACAGAATTCAGACCATTCAAAATCAGGTTCGAGCCTTACTCCCCAGGTCCAAAGCCCCAGCCAGAATGGTCCTACAGCTATTGGGATCGATGTCTGCCACAGTTCTCCTAGTTCCCTTGGCAAGGTTACACATGAGAATCCTCCAGTGGCTTCTTTCAACTCAGTGGTCCTTTCAGGAACTCCCTCTCAATCATCTAATATGGATCACAGAATCTTGCAAACGGGACCTTCGCTGGTGGCTAGTGTCCTCCAATTTGGACCAGGGCGACCCTTTGTTCTTCCTCATCCGCGGCCACTTTGACCACGGACGCCTCCCAGACGGGTGGGGGTATTCCCTGGGCAGGTCAGTCCAAGGCAAATGGCACCCGGTAGAGACCCCTCTCCACATCAACATCCTAGAAATGAGGGCAGTACTCCTGTCCCTTCGAGCCCTTCACGATTACCTCCCTCAGGGCGTAATTGCTGTTCACTCAGACAACATGTCAGTTGTCTGGTACCTGAACAAACAGGGAGGGACCAGATCCTATCCTCTTTGCAGAGAAGCGATGAGAGTTTGGGAATGGGCAGTCTCGACCAAACGCTTCCTAGTGGCTACCCACATACCGGGCAAATCCAATGTCATAGCCGACAGGTTGAGCAGAACCATCCTCTCTCCTCACGAATGGTCTCTGAATATGACAATTACAAAGCAGATTTTCAGCGAATGGGGAGTTCCGTGTTGCGACCTCTTCGTGACTCCTCTGAATGCGAAGTGCAAAGAATTTTTCTCCCTAACCCCGGCTCCAGGGAAGAGCCCTATGGACGCATTAGTCCATCCTTGGCCCACCGGACTGCTTTATGCCTTCCCTCCAGTTCCTCTCCTCCCCAGAGTGATTCAAAAGGCATCTCTCTTAGGCAGCAAGATGATCTTAATTGCTCCGTACTGGCCTCGTCAAGTGTGGTTTCCCTATCTTCGGAAACATGCTCTGGAAGGTCCATGGTTCCTGGACCAGGTCCCAGACCTACTGATTCATCAGTCGGGACTACTACACCAGTCCCTACACACATTAAAATTGACGGCCTGGCTCCTCCTCTTCTGACCATAGTCAGGAGACATGCACTGGATCCAGATGTGGTGCACATATTGTCTTCAGCCCACAAGTCGGCTAGGAAGAAACTGTATTCTAACAAATGGAAAAGGTTTGCTATCTGGGCTCAACTCCGGGGCCTGGACCCCATTTCTACTCCCGTGGCAGAAGTACTCAAATTCCTGACCTCTCTTTTCAATCAAGGCTCTTCTGTTTCTACCATCAAAGTACAATTGGCAGCGATTTCTAATTTTCATGAATCCATAGACCCACCTTTAATGAGCAACAGGTTGTGTAAGACCTTCTTGAAAGGTGCTGCTTTATTAAGACCTCCGATTTCTCATCCTGCACCTCCATGGGATCTCGATATAGTATTACGTGCCCTGACTTCTCTTCCCTTTGAACCGGCAGCTACCTGTGATCTAAAGTTTCTATCATGGAAGACAGCCTTTCTAGTGGCAATTACTTCAGCCAGGAGGGTTTCAGAACTTCAAGCTTTGTCAGTGAAACCCCGTGCTTGGTTTTTCATACAGACAGGGTATCCCTCAGACCAAATCCTTCTTTTGTTCCTAAAGTCTGTTCTACTTTATGCTTGCAACAGTCGTTAGAGCTCCCAGTTTTTTCCCAAAATACTCCAATAAAGCGGAGTTTATTTTCCACACACTAGATGTCCACAGGCAGTTACGTTTTTATTTGGACAGGACCAAACAATCAAGGAAGACAGATCAGTTGTTTGTGTCCTTTGCAGAAAACAAATTGGGCAACGCGGTCACAAAGGTCACTATTGCCAAATGGATCAGGGACAGTATTACTCAAGCTTATATTTATTCTAACAAAGAGCTTTCCACCTCTGTCAAGGCTCATTCTACAAGGGCTATGGCTACTTCGGTAGCATTTCATTCTAAGCTTGCTATTGGTGACATTTGTGCTGCGGCTACATGGTCTTCGGCGCACACCTTCATTTCTCACTACAAATTAGATGTGGCATCTAGAGGACGAGCTTCATTTGGTTCCACAGTGCTCAGGAGTGTTTTCCAATGAGCCACCCGGGATTTAGGTGCTAGGGACGCTGTCCCATCAGTCAGAATGTAGGCGAGATAGGATCACATAACATCTTTTAGTTATGTACTTACCATAACTTCAGATGTTTGGGATCCATCTCGCCTACATTCCTAATAACCCACCCTCCTTCCCCCTTCCTTGGAGATCAGAGGATATCAGAAGGTCCGAATCCTGTTGTTTCATCTTGAAACATCTAACAATGTTATATAAACAAGCTGTGCTTGTGTGCATGAATGCGGACAAACAAGATCTGGGGGATTAGTGGTGGTGCATCCTGGGATAAAGATAGCTCAGCCAATTAGAGGCCTCGCTCTATAGCATAAGCGTGCCGAGTCGGAGCCGAGGGATCGGCTCCGAACCCATCAGTCAGAATGTAGGCGAGATGGATCCCAAACATCTGAAGTTATGGTAAGTACATAACTAAAAGATATTAAGGTGATAATGGAAGTAATTAAGAATAGAATGTTGAAAAAAAGGAGAGAATGAGCAAATAAAGTGTGTACATTTAAAACTAAAATAGATTGTTTAATTTTCAAATAAAATGAAATAAATAGTAAGAGGAGTGGAAATGTTGAATTCTCAGGTCTTAGGGGAGTATGGACTAGAACATAAGATTACAGATAATAATTGATGGTAAAGGAATACAAAAGATTAACTGGTGAAAGTAAGAAGGAAGAAATGGAAAATGGAGGGAAGAACACAAGTGTTTTATGAAAATCAGACATATTGGTGAGTTGTGTGCAAACAAAAACATAGTAAAGCCTTTATAGAGACAGAAAAATAATTAAAAAAGAAACAGAAAAAGATTATAATGATGTTATAAAATATAAAAGAGAAACAGAACAAGATGGTATTGGAAGTAGAAAGACAGCTGTATGAAAAAATGGAAAGTAAAGACAATCCCTGGGATTCAACTGTTCTGAGTGAACAGACAACACAGGCATAACTCACACCTTCTTCCCCTAATTTTAGTTTTCCTACTCTTTTTCTTGCAGCTTTAAATACTGAGGGAGATTCGTAAAGGTTACCACAAAGTGCAGACTACTTGTACACTTATTATAATCTTGCTGAGTGACTAGAAAGCACAAAAAGGTGGTAGGGGTGTTCTTGAATACAGATCATGTGCACTTAGTGTAAATGTTATTCAGTCTGGCCCAATGTTCTATAGACAATGATTTGCTTCTAAAGGGAGAACAAAGAGGAGGTTTCATTTTTAGGGAAAGTGGTAAAAACAAAGGAAGAGAAACTGATGCAATATTTGATGAAGAAGGTAGTGTTAGATATAGACAGGGAGAAATTATGGAAGTTGTGGAAAAGTTTGTAAGGAAAGTGTATGCTAAAGAAGATGTAGAAGAGGTATGATAGATTGTGGAAAAGGTATATGAAAATATTAAGTATTATTTGCCAAAGAAGATTAATATGAAAGAATTACAAGAATCAATATAGGAAAGGAGGAATCGGCATCAGGAGGAGGTGGATTGAGTTATGGATTGTATAAAGAGATGAATGAAATGAGAAAATAGTATTTTGTAACATATTAAATGAATGGAGAACTAATGCAACAAAGCATTCATAAGCTATTGGATGGAGTGTTAGGGTATGGAGTTTGGGTATTAGAGGAAAACAGGTAAAAGAAATGCTAGCAGTGGAAGCAAACATGATTCTGACAGAGACTGAAGATGTAAGATTAGTGATGTAGCAAAGGCATTTGATGGAGTTGATCATGAGGCTTCTTGAAGCATATGGGCTAGGGTAAAAAAACTGTGAATGTTATAAAAACATGTTATGAAATATTCTGGGTGAAAGTGATGGCAAATAGATCGGAAGAAAAAGTAAAAAAATAAAAATGACTTAAACAAGGATGTTTGAGTATGTTTAAACTAGTGATAATTTCTATAATTCAGACTTGTACATATGCAATAAAAGAGACATGATGGGCGATTCAAAAATGAATGAGCATACAAAAAGCTGGGTTATAATTTAGCTGGAAAGTAAGGAATTTGGCAAAATAAAGAAAATGATTTGGATATATTATACTAGGAAAGTACTCAGCAAACTAACAGTGAAGTTTGGAGAATGTGGAAGTGTGATGTGCCATTGGAGAGCAAAGTTGGAAGGAATAAAATGGCTTTTTTTATGGTGGAAATCCAGAGCTGACAAATTGTTTAACTTTTGACCTAATGCTGTCAGTCTTCATCCAATCTTTGACAGTGGGTTCCGTTCTGAACCTTGGAACCGACTTGGCCATATCTTCCAGCTCATGCTCTCAAGCCAGGTACTACCCATAATGCTCTCTCTGAAGTTACCGCAGATCTCGTTTGAAACTTCGCAGACCAGACGTGTTAGTTTCCTTATCTCAAGCCTTGACTATGCTTCCTTTTTTCCTCTTGTCGCGTGACTGTTGGACAGTTGCTTACAACTGTTATAATGGCTGATCAACAAAAGCAACAACCTTCTCCTGCTAAATCTGTCAGAGGCACCTCAGGGTTTAAAAAGTGCCAGAAATGTGAGGGCAAGATGCCTAATTCTGGCAGGCACACCTTATGTGTGTATATTGCCTGGGAAAGATTCACTTGCAGGAAGATTGTTGGATTTGTCATGGATTTTCTACACAAACTCTGACTGAAAGAAAAAAACAAATTAATATTGAAGGGATTCCTTAAATCAGGTTTTGACAAGGCTTTATCGGAGTCCAGGATCGATGCTAGCACTTCTTCCTCATCTTCTTCATCTGGTTTCATAGAAAAGGCCTTCTTATGTTCCAAGTTCCTTGGAACCATCTAAGAAAATGCCTAAGTCATCCTCAGTACCGAAGAGTTCCTCGGCACCAGAGGATTTATCTGGTTCCAGACCTAGACTTCTTCAGAACCAAAAACAAATTCTTCTGCACCGACAGATTCTTCGGTGCTGAAACTATTACAGCTGCCAAGGACTAAATGCTCTCCTTCCAATGACCCCTTTAAAGACAGGCCACCAAGCCCCTTTTTGGAAGCGAGACCCCCTAAATTTTCTTCCTCATCTTCTATTCATTCTACTAAGAGTCTTTCTGAGGCTGATATATTGAGACTGGTGGCTCAGTTTCTGATGACCAGGGGATTATCCTCCGTTCCTAGCCGCGTTGGCCTTGGAACCAGCCTAGCTATAACTCCTCCATACCCTCGTCCTCCAGCTCCTGTCAAGACCTTGGAGCCCTGGGTTCCGACTCTCCTGGTATCGACTGTCTCGGTTCCTGTAGCATCCTCTTCTCTGGTTCCGAGAGTTGTCTTGAGTTCCTCTGAGCCTTCGGCACTGGAGGTCTCCTGAGGTCGTGACTCTCTGGTCGAGTCCGAGGGGCTTGGATTGATTTCATTTCCTTCAGAACCATCCATGTCCCTTGGTGCTTTGGCCTTTGTAGGATCGACCCAGGCTTCTGTTCCAGAGGCTGCTTCCTCAGTATTAGGTGTAACCCCAGTTCCGAAGGAATCTATTTCTGTTCCAGGCTCCCATCCCTCTATGGGGGGGCAGCCTTTACGATACTGGAGAAGTCATTGTCTGTTGGGGACTCTCAGTCTTTACCATCCCTGTTGGGACAGATTTCTGATTCCCCTCAGCCTGCGCTACCATCAGTCTCATTCCCGGGACAGAGGGCACAGAAGTCCCAGGTGACTCCTACTTTAGTCGTCTCCTCTTCAGATACTTCCCCAGATCATCCCCCCGAGGAAGTCCCTGCAAAGAGGAAGTGCAAGAGGAAGCACTTGAACTCCCTCGAAGAGTCCTTCACTGAAGATACTGATTTTAATGAGGAGAAAGGTTCCCCCAGATCACCTCCTGATGATGTTTCCGTCGGGGACATCCTAGAAATCCTGAAACAGAGGAGTGGCTGATCCTCTACTCAACCTTCCTTGGAGGAATCAGTGTACCTGGAGGCTTTTTGTGCCCAGCCCTCTAATTCTTGGATCTCTTCACCCACTAACTGTCTTCTTAAATTGATCGCTCAACGGGCATGGAAGATGCCTGGCACCATACAGCCAATCCCCAAGAGACCTGACCGTATATTACTGGGCCCTAAGCATGAGCCACATTGGTCCAAAGGGATTCCTGTTAACACCATGGTGATAGCAGCTGCCACCAAAAAGGAACTCGCTGAAGAGAGTCCGACTATCAATCCTCCTAACAAGGAGTCTAGGACATTGGATAGATTTGGGAAGCAAGTTTATGCTTCAACTACCTTCACTCTAAGGTTCTTGAATTATATGGCACACTTTACCAGATTACAGAGAGATTTGATTAAAGAGCTTTCAGATACTCTCTCAGGAGCAGTAGCTGAAGGGGTGCATGACAAAGTTACCTCTCAGCTTGCAGTCCTTGATGCCATCTCTAATTCGTTCATGAGGCTCATTGCTCATGCAGCTGAAGGGATGACTAGAGCAGTGGGTTCAGGCATCGCCATTAGAAGACATTCCTGGATGCGCTTGTGTGACTCTGCGGAGCCATTTAAAGTGTCCTTCATCAATGCTCCCTTTGACGGATCTACCCTTTTTGGTCCCAAGGTAAAAGACACTCTCTCCAGATGTGAGAAAGATGGCAAGACCCTTTCTGCTGTAGGCATACATTTCTCCACTCCTCAGAGACCATATTCTAGGAACCAAAGAAGTGGGAGACTATGGTTTAAAAAATCCAAAGGACCTTTCCAAGACTCACAAGGCAACGACTTCCCTCAGGGCAGAGGGGGAAGCAATGGAAGATGCTGCCCTAGGGTATAGAGAATCTTTTTCTGGAACTTAATATCAGCTCTTCCTCCAGAGGCAGTCGGGGGGGATGATTATCCCTGCATCAACTTGCCTGGCAATTGATAACTTCAGACAAATGGTTGCAGGGAATAATATCCAAGAGGTTACAAAATTCCACTTGTTATGAGTCCAACACCCCAAAAAAGACTCCCAGATGTTCCACCCAATCAAAGATAAGCAGCAGTCTTAGAAATTAAAAAAACTGCTCGACAAAAGAGTCATCCAAACAGTCCCACCAGACCAAACGGGATCCTGGGTTTGCTCAGGATTCTTTTTAGTGCCCAAAAAACAGGGGATTGGGGACCCATTTTGCATGTCGGCCAATTCAACAAGGCAGCCCAGCAGACCAAATTCCAGATGGTCTCAGTTCAATCGATACTTCCTTTTTTGGAAAAAGACAACTGGATGTGCTCTATAGACCTCCAAGGTGCTTATTACCACATAAAAATGGAAAAAAGCTCCAGGAGGTTTCTGCGCTTCCGGCTAGGAGCCAGTCAATTCCAGTTCAGAGCATTGCCCTTTGGCGTCACCACAACCCCCAGGGTGTTCACCAAATTGTATGGCAGTGGTTGCAGCTCACTTCAGACTGCAAAGTTTTAGAGTCTTTCCATATCTCGACAACTGGCTCCTCACTGCTACCACCAGGCATCATTTAGAAGAAGCAAGGGACTACACTATAAATATTTGTACATCTCTAGGCATAACAATAAACTTCGAAAGGTCCAGCCTTCTCAGCAACTGGATTTCATCAGAGCTCATTTAGACACTGTTTAGGTATTGCATCCCTCCCTCCAGAAAGACTTCAAAACATCAGATTCCAAGTCAGGCAAATTCTTCAAAACGACAGAGTTCCAGCGAAACTTGTTCTTCAAACATTAGGCTCCATGGCTGCATCAATCACTCTAGTTCCTCTGGCAAGGTTTCATATGCAAATCCTGCAGTGGTTACTAGCTTCGCAATGGTCTCTGATACACCAACCAATGTCTCATCTAATTTTGATCACCAACCGTTGCAAACAGGATCCCAAATGGTGGCTACACTCTGACCAGATTCTCTTAGGTCAGCCATTTACTCTTCCTCAGCCCCAAGTCATAGTGACCACGGATGCTTCCCAGATAGGGTGGGGGATCATTATCTGGGAAGGACAGTCCAAGGCACGTGGTCCAAATTGGAGGCCAACTTGCACATCAATGTTCTGGAAATGAAGGCAGTGCTGTTAGCGTTGCAAGCATTCCAAGATGCCCTTCCTTTCAGGACCGTAGCGATTCAGACAGACAACATGTCAGTAGTCTCGTATATATAAACAAACAAGGAAGAACCAAATCTTACCCACTCTGTTAAGAAGCACTCAGAGTTTGGCAATGGGCTTCTTCTTCCAAATGCTTTCTGACAGCAATGCACATTCCAGAAAGTTCCAAAGCGATAGCAGACAAGTTGAGCAGAATGATTCTCTTGTCTCACGAGTGGTCTCTTAATCCTGTAGTGGCGAACAAGATTTTTCACCATTGGGGCCAACCTTGCTATGACCTTTCTGCCTCTCCCATGAACAAGTGCAGAAGTTACTTTGCCCTAATCCCCCCTCCAGAGGAGTCACCCAGAGACGCTGTCCTCTCAATGATTGGCCTCCTGGTTTGCTATATACCTTTCCCCATCTCCTCTCATCTCAGTATTTCTAAAGAAAGCCAAAAGGACAGAGACTTCAGTACTCTTCATTGCCCCCTTCTGGCCTTGACAAGTTTGGTTTCCCTTTCTTTGGCCTCATTTAATACGGAAACCATAGATTTTGGGCCCAGCTCCAGATCTGCTAACTCACCCAGAGGGCATGCTTCATCCCAGTCTCCAACATCTCATGCTCACTGCGTGGCTTCTCCAGTTCCCATGATCGCCGGGCATCCTTTAGTCTCCTCTCCTGTCCAATGAATTATTATTGCTCATCACAAGCCTTTGACTAGAAAACTCTATCAAAGCAAATGGGAGAGATTTGCTAGATGGGCCTTGAACAAAGGACTAGACCCTTATACCAGTCCTATTCATGAAGTTCTAGATTTTCTTACTACACTATTCCAATCTGGTTCCTCTACATCTACGAATAAAGTCCATCTAGCATCAATTTCAAATTTTCATTCAGGCCTGAATAGCTCTTCTCTAATGTCTCACAAGCTTTGTAAAGCTTTCTTAAAGGACTCATGATACTTAAACCTCCATTTAAAGAACCAGCTCCCCCTTGGGATTGGCCTGTTGTTCTTCAGGCCCTTACTAAAACCCCTTTTGAACCATCAGCTTTGTGTGACTTAAAATATTTGTCCTGGAAGACTTTGTTCTTGATGACTATCACTTCTGCAAGAATAGTATCTGAGCTTCAGGCCCTATTCTGCCAATCACCCTACTTGACTTTTCATAAAGATAGAATAGCACTCAGAAGAAATCCATCATTTTTACCAAAGGTAGTATCCGAAACCAGCATTAATTAGTCTCTACAATTACCAGTATTTTTCCCTAATTTTTCTAACAAAGGGGAATATACCCTTCATTTGCTAGATGTACGCAGACAACTACGTTTTTATCTTCACAGGACAAAGGATTTTAGAAAATCAGACCAGCTATTTGTAGCATTATTTCCCTCCATATGGGTAATCCAGTTGATAAGGTTACCTTAGCTAAGTGGCTCAGAGACTGCATCACGGTTATCATTCTAAAGGTCTCCAGCTTCTTAAACCAGTTCAAGCCCATTCAACAAGAGCTGTGGCAACATCAGCAGTTTTTCATGCCAGAGCTTCTCTAGACAACATCTGTGCAGCAGCCACATGGTCTTCTCATCGTACGTTTATCACTTATTACAAACTAGATCAGGTCTTGAGGGGTAGAGCATCCTTTGGCTCTATGGTGCTTAGGAATATTCTTCCGTGAGACCACCCAGGGATAAAGTAATTACGGATTCTGTCCCACTGTCAAGGATTGGGTGAAGATTGACAACATCAGATAAAGAAGTTATGTCTTACCATAACGTTCCATCTGTGCTGTCGATCTTCACCAATCCTTGACATCCCCACCCTCCTTCCCCCATCCTAAGACTGTTAGTAGACCAGATTAGTCCATAGCTAGTTTCTTTTTAAGGACTCCTATATGGCCTCTATCAGTATTATCTTTAGGTGACCATTTTTTTCTGCCTTTCTATCTACTAATTTCTTGAGCAAACTTGATCTGAGGTAACTTCAGAGAAGAGCATTATGGGTAGTGCCTGGCTCGAGAGTTTGGAGAGCGCGAGCTGGAAGATATGGCCGAGTCGGTCCCGAGGTTCAGAACCAAACCCACTGTCAAGGATTGGTGAAGATCAACAACACAGATGGAACGTTATGGTAAGACATAACTTCTTTTTTCCTTTAATGTCCACAGAGGTTCCTGTCTAAAATAATGCAGGGCTTAAGTAACATATCCAGTGCAGACCACCTCAAGGCCCTATCCCTGTAGTCTGTCTCCTACACGCTGTTGAGTGGGTATCTATGCCTGGCATACAAGGTCTAATCAGGCCACACTTTGATGGACCACCTATGTATCTACAAAACAAAGAGCAGCAGAATTACCCATTCTAAAGACTTGCCAGTGATATAAATAGGACCTGCTGGAGAGACAGGTATATATCCCAGTCTACTCCTGGAACAAGCTCCCCCCATCCAAGTGAAGCAGAGTTCCTCCATAACCCAATTCAAGTGTAAATTGGACAACTGGATGGGGAACAGAAATTTCATCCATGGTTTTGCACCCATGTCTCTAATAGACACAGCCTGTAAATGATTCATCTCCCCAGGCTCCTGCTTGTAAATGTTTCATCTCCAAAGCCCCTGCTTACACTTATCAAGGGCACCACAACCTGTCAGAGATGTAGGATGCATGGCTAGCCTTAAAAAGGCCCTTGTGGTCGTTAGCCTAGTAAGGAAATATGAACCTATGGAAAAGTTTTTAAACTTATCCTTCAGTAAAAGGTGTGTATGTATTAAATATGTATATGTTAGGAAAACTATCATGATTGGGAGGGGGTTTATATACATTTCCTTTTAAAGTAGAAAGAGAGTTGTTACATTTTTCAGTTTTATTTGGGAATCAAGTTGGAATCCACTCAGAAAAAGGATAATGCATAAAAATAAGGAGGAGGCACAAATTAAAAACTAACATAGTATCCGCACATTTTTTATATTAAATGTAAAAAGAGAGTATATTATAATTATATTGGATACTTGTTTGAATCCTTTATTTATGATTTTAGAGAGCCGTTTTTTTTATATTAAATGTAAAAAGAGAGTATATAATAATTATATTGGATACTTGTTTGAATCCTTTATTTATGATTTTAGAGAGCCGTTTGTTCGGGCTCTTTCATGCCAGCCCCAACAGCTCTTCAGATTGTAGATTCTAGTATACGGCATGACATGCTTCAGTTATACTTCAGAAGTCTTACATAGAGTCTGATAGATTCATATTTAATGCATGAACTATTTATTTGAATAGGATACCTATGTGGACTATTGTCCATATCTAATAAGAGACATCATATATTTGTAAGAGCATGATGAGCATGGAAGTTTACATTCGCAAATGAGTACAAACACGCTTGAATTATATGTGTTTATGCGATAAACATCTAATTTTTAATGTTATAAACAGATAGGACATGCAATAGATGCAAGTTGTTATTGACATTATATCTATAGCATAAAATGAAAGTGATGATAGAAACTGAATATATCTACTGCTGCTTTAAGTTATATCTGAACCTGACAGCCATAGCGTTATGGCGTCAGAGCGTCACATGGTAATGACAAATTTGAACTTTCTGTTTCACATTAGTTGGTCTAGTGAGACATATTTAGCTAAATGTAAGTATTTTGGTATCTAATACCTACGAAGAAATGTTATAGATGTATATATATGGTATGATACATTCGTATTTCTGCCATTACTATGACACAGTTTGCTGAACGCAACTATGTAGGATTGTTTTAGACTTTGAAGCTATATACGATTGATAAGAGGATCGAGATTTGCATTGTTTTGGATGTATGGTATAGAATACTATAAGTTTACATCTTATACATTTAGGACCTATTTACAGTAACAATGTCTAATGTGATAGAATCTTTTGATTGCTTCTGATCATGCTGCTAAATATATGGTGATCTGTTTGATCTACATTTTCTTCATGCAGAAACGGTTCATATAAATATGGTTCAGGCTTACTGTTCTAATGTTTATTTATATGATGTTTTATTAATTATCAATAGTTTTAAGAGCTGGATATGTTTTAGTTCATGTGCCTAACAGGAACGTTCACATGTTTATTGATTTTTTAGCGACCTTATATATATTGAGATATTTTAGGTACAGCTTTATATAATGTTGTTGGACGTGTCAGGCAATAGTTGCATAGCAACAAGCTTACTAATTGATTATTAGATTTAATTAATTGAGTTGAGTTCCCGCCTAGTGCGGAATATAAGCTAGTTGTTTGCTACACTTAAATGAAATCTGAAGAAGCGCGGTTGCACCGCGTGAAAGCGCTTATTTCTTTTGTTCCTGTACTTCGTTTTGATTAAAGGATTTTTACTTTTACAAAGAAGAGCCTTCGTTCCTTGTTCAGCACACTGTGGCAGCTCTGTGCATGGTTTGGTCCATTTATATTGCTTTTTGCAGATTCTACATTGCCAGCGTTTTTGGCTGAGAGCATAGGAGTACTATACAATCTTGTCCTTAGTGGCTGGTTCACCGCTTTTGTTGTTCGTTGTGGTTTCTTGTCTTGGTGAGTGAACCACTTGACAATTTGTTACCGACTTTTTCTACTACATACGTAAAAAGAGAGTAACAAAAGTGATGGGAAAATGTTATATGTGAGGTATGAATATGAAAGGGAAAGAAGTGATACTTGAGAAAATGGAAAGAGAAGAATGTAAATAAGGTAAATTATGGAATTTAAAAGTAATGAGAGTGATAACAGAAATGAACGGCATTATAAAATTATGGAGACATATTATTATGGAAAGATTTAACAAAGTAAAGAACTGATATAAAAGAAGACCGATTTGATTTTTTTATGAAGTAGGGTATTTTTTTCTGAAGAAATTTGATCAGATACCACTTAAAGAAAAATTCTACCTTAGAACTAAAAAGTCTATTTTTTCACTATATCCTTGTTTTCTTAACTATTTTAACACCTCAGAATCACTCTGACCACTTCTTACTAAATTTTAATGTTTTCTACAAAATGGCTTGACATATCTATATGATCTTGTTTTTCTTCAAGCCATTCTCTTTCCCATAATCCATTCCAAGTCTGCTTTATACGAGTCATGCTAGACATAAGGAAGTAGTGGTGTATTCCCATGCTATTTGGCATATCATGAGATTAGTGTCAGTCACTGCCATATAATATACCTTCTGTAGCAGGACTGCTTCTTTTATTTCTTGAATGGCCCTCATTTGTGTGTATCTCGGGACTAGTTTTATAGTACATTAAGGAGTTAAACGGCTGCAACCAAAAAAGTAACTATATTGCAGACTTTTGTTCAAAGTATCTTTTTGTAGTCAAAGATGAATTGACAGTCCCATCCCCCTACACTTTGGTAAATGTGATGATACTTTACAAGAATTACAAAAAAAAATTTCTGACTTTTCTCTAATTGCTACAGACATCTTTGATACTACATTTAAGTCACCTTAAAATGAAAAGCAGTATAAACAAGCATTTCAATACCCTGATGCTGCTTATGTAAATTTGTCAAAAGAGGTGACAACTGCCTTTAAACCATTGACTGACTTAGCCACATTGCAACAAACATGAATCAGTGTAGGTTCTCTTCCTCTCTGCAATAAAGACAGTGGAAAACAGTTTCACACCTCTGTCTTTTTTTTTTATAGCAGCTACTGTGCTCCTTACATTAGCAGGACTAATTACCCATATACGTTTGTCAGCAGTATCTGACTACAAATTTCTCTGTGTCTATGGTATGTCATGCAGGCTTAGACAAATTCTTCTATAAATTATGTGAGAAGTTAAGCTTTAAAAAAAAGTGGGTGGTCTTTCCCTTTCTTTGATTCCATGGCATAGAAATAAAAAAAATATATAAAGTATAAAAAGATATCTGGTACCTACACAATACTAGAGCCATATTGTAGGGAGAAAGGCGCCCTAAGAGTTGAGTTAAACTGTAGGAGAAGATAGAGTTTTCCTTTAAAAGTGATATGGAATATGAGGTAATGGAAGTAAGAAAGTGTAATGAATGTATGCGGAAGAAATAACAAAACATTGTTTTTTGGACTGTAAAAGGAATGAACGCCTTTGGAAAAGATTTAACAGTGAATATGAATAAGAATGATTCTGAAATATAAATATAGAAATAGTTTTATATGGAATATAGGAAATAAAAGATGTGAAATTGATAAATTGAATAGAATATTTTGTAGCAGTAAAGGTAATGTGGAAGAGAAGATATGAAGGATTATTGTGTGATAACATTAGAAAAGATGAAGATGCATTAGCTGAAATAAAATGATGGTTATAGAAGAAAGGATGGGGGATAGAGAGAAGGAAAAATGTAAAACAAATCATTAATGCAGTTCTATTAATGTGATGAGAATGTGTTTTTCTTTTTCTAAGAAATTGAAAGTGTAATTATTATTATTGTGAATATGAAGATACAAACAATATTATCATATGTATAATAAAGCAACCCCTACCCTTTTTTTTTTTTTATAAGGACTCTTGGGTCCTTGAGCTACCATTAACTCAGGCAGATGGGAATTCCGTTTCATGTCTCATCTGAAGAATGGCACACACAGACACTAAATCACATGCATAAAGTGAGAAAAAGGGAGGTGCCATTAATGATGTATATAATACATAGGTTTATAGGTTACTAGGCTGACAACCACTAGAGCCCTTACAGACCTAGCCACGCACTGCAAAGCAATTGGGTCTGAAATGTCATACAGGGGGACATGCTAATAGGTAGGTAGCTAAGGATTTGTAGGGAGTGTTAGTTAGGATAATACTTTTGCCTCTGTTCATAAGTGACTTGGGGGCCAGACCAAGGGTATGTTTATGATTTCCCATTTAATTGTCAAGGTTTTCTCTGTATAGGGTCAGGGACCATCAACTGAACCAGAAATACTAAATCCCGGGACCTGGGGAGCCTGTTCCATAATGCAGAGATCCTTTGGGACACATATATGTCTCTTGTTCTGTTTATGTCACAAGTGAAGTTCAGATCCCTGGATGTAGTATTTCTGCTGCAGTTTGTTTTGCTCATGTGCAACAGATATATTAGGCTGAGTATGAGGAAGCCCTATAAGCCAGGCAAAGATCTCTTTTCAGCAGCCTGTAGGAAACTGAATACAGATCAGAGCCTTTTGGCTATCGGTATAGGACAGGGTATTCATGCCATTAATTCTCCTGTTGAGAAACCTTATGGGTTTTACAGCTGTCCCACGTACTTGGTTAGATACATACCAGAAGGGCATATTCAGTGACAGGTCTGATAAGGACCAAGTAGCGTGGTACTATGATTTCCCTGGACCTGGATGGCCATACCCTTACTTATAAGTTGGACGATATAGAATGATTTAATCTAAACTACATATTGGTCAAAGGCAGGACTACTGTTTACATATGTTCCCAGATCTCTTTACTGCTGGGTCAATTCTTAGGGGCATTTTATCACTGGAGTAATTAACTTATGTTGACAGTTTTCCAAAGGACATAAATAATGCATTTTTTGGCATTGAGTTTTAGGCTATAGCTTTGGCACCAGACATTTGTCTATGTTAAACCCACTTGCAAGATGTTTGTGTCTTGAGATAATCGATAATAGCTCCCAATTTACAGTCATCTGCAAACTTGGTAAGACAGAGGCCTTTAATGTTAGCCTTCACTTCCTAGAAGTAGATGCCAAACAGGAATAGGCCCTACTGGTGACCGGACTCTTGCTGGAGGTGGTCTCACTGATATTGACTTCTTGGGTCCTTTCTGTGAGCCAGCTGGCAATCCAGGAAGTTATATAAGGGTTTACTCCTAGCTCAGAGAGCTTGTCAATAGCGCCTGAGTAGGGTATTGTATCAAATGCCTTGGCCAGGTCAAGATACTCTATATGCACTGTTTTACCATCTTCCATTGCCTTGGTGACCTGATGATGTCTCTCAGGTTAATGGGGAGGGAATTTGGCATAATGGTAAAGGTCTTCACCTCATAGACACAAGGTACAGGGTTTGATTCTGACCTCACATTATTGGCTTGGTTTAAAATGGCCCTTCAAGGCAATTAGCCCAGTATTCGCCTGTCAACCAAACAAAGCCAAATTGGGATGTATCCAGTGTCTTTTGGTTGCCAATGTCCTTATTTATCATTTCTGTGGCTTTGTATATTAGGCTTGTTAGACAGCTGGCTCTGTAGTTCCCTGGGTCAGTTGATGGTCTGCCCCTGTGGAGGGGAATAACTGATGTGGTCCAGCATTCACTTGTAATGTAGCCTGTTTCAAGGCTGTAGTTGGAGTGCCTCACATTGGTCTGATAGGTCATGTATTAGATTGTTCAGGAGGCAACTGGGGATGTTGTCAGGACCTGTGGAGCAGTTTCATGGCTTTAGTGAGTGCTGCCAGTGCCTAGTCCCTGCTAATAGCTGGGGAATTATGTTGGAGGAGATTTCATCTGGTGGAGCTCGGGTGAATTTTTTGCTGAATTTATCAGCCAATAATTTGCTATACCACTCTGATCAATGTAGGTGGTAACATTCACCAGCAGTTCAACACATTGCTGTGTGTGACCTCTAAGGTTCTAGACATAGCTGAAGGATGCCTTCTGATTGTCCTTAGCCTGTGAGGCTATCTTGACCTCATAGCTGGCCTTGTTGGACTTAGACATCTTTCTTGTTACAGCATAATGTATGTGTCTGCATAAAATGGCAAAAGTGGGCAAATTACCATTTCCATATTGCTCAGTATGAAATGATAACTCACTCATTGATGTGCTACACATATTTTGGTAATGTAATTCAACAAAACCTATTAAGGCTATCTGAAAATTTTTAAGTCTTATCTCCATTATCTAAGATTGCATGTGGTACCACTGTCTTTGGTTGAACCATTGAGCAACATTTCAGTGGGTTATCCCTTAATATGTTTAATGTTATCATAGGTAATTTTTTTGTGGTCAAGTACTGGTTATGAATAAATAATTTTGTATTATCTTTTGGAAATACTATCTCAAGTCATGCCTGAATGCATAAAAATGCTGTCATATATGAATATCTCAATTTAGGAAACCGCTGACAAAATATTATGATGATTATAAATAAATACATAAATGAGTGATTTATTTTTAATTGAAGAAATGCTACATGTTCACTGTTCAACTTATTACTTTAAATTTATACTGTTTATTAAAGTGGCTATCTTTCTTTATATGTATATGCATGGACGTACAAGTCAAATTAAACCAAGAATATCACAGTCCACAGCACACAGGATCCGAGTTTAAGTAATCCAAACAGCAGGCAATAAATCAAGTTTCTTTTATTTCCAAAACAGCACACGTAGTCAGCTCTAAATAGAGCAGCAACACAGATAAGCCAAGCGCTTTCACCCAGTATATTACTAAGCTTTTTCAAGGCAAAAAACAAAGCTGTCCTTTATACATCAGTTTAAATAACCAGTTCAATTAAGTGGTAACTCCACCCATCAATTAAAAGCTGATACCTTTGGTCTTGCTGTGTTAAAAACATAATGCATTATGTTTTTAACACAGCAAGACCAAAGGTATCAGCTTCTCACTCCGAGATCACACTACAGTGGGGAAAGGGGAATATTCCCTTAATCCCACCTGTACCGTGATCTCAACAAGAGTTTGCTTAGTTGTACATCAACACTACAAATTGGATAAAATGCACTTTCGCTAAAGTGAGTCCATGAAAGTGCGGTTCAATGAACCATACTTTTGATGTAACAACTAGGACCCATATATATATATATATATATATATATATATATAAAATATAAAACATTTCTACTCATTCTCTTGATATATGTATATATCTTATTTACATGTATTATTGTTATTATTATTATAAAATACTGAGAGCTGCTCTCCAAAATCGGAAATAAAATTATAAGGCCACTGTGATGCTGGGCTGGCATTCCACTGCCACCTACGGTAATGGGGGGCTGGCACCACTGCCTGTAAATATTGCAGTACCGATGCATCACTGCTACCAATGTGTCACCCAGATTGTAGGATGCCACCCACTGATGTCAAGATGGCTGACACTTAAGAGGTTTGAATTCCACCATCACCAATCAAGGGTGAAGTAATAATAGCAAGAAAGTGCACACAAGTCTCTATCAATAACTATTTTACAAACTACAACCTGGCTCCAAGAGTATAAAAGAAATGTGTACTGCTGTTATGGGTGTGAGATTCCAACCTCCTTACCTAGACTGGAATGCACTCAGGCAACTTACATTACTGAGTCTATGACAAACCTCTTCCATAATCCTCTGTTTCAGTTCTCTCTCTCTCTTTCTCTGTGTGTGAACCAATTTCTTCCAGTGCCCCTCTATCCATGGCAATGTCATTTCACACAAAGTATTATTTTCACATGGGTGCTCACGGACACACACGCACACACACACACACACACACACACACACACACACACACACACACACACACACACACACACACACACACACAATTCCCCAGGAAGTCTGACAGAATTTTCCAATTAAAAAAGTAAAAAACACACAGCCTGAGTACAGTCCACCAAAGAATGAAACAAATCAGCAAAAACCTCCTGTCTCTAACGTATTTAATGGACTAGTAGTGTTGCAATATGTGTTCTGAAGAAGTCCTTAGTGGATGAAAGCGCTTAACTACGTGTGTACTATTCTATTTTTGGATTAAAATTCTTTGCGATTTGTGCTACAGTGTCGTGCTGGTGCATTTATCCTATTCTGAGACAGGAGAATTTTCCAATTCCACAAAGCCTTCTTTTGGCACAGTGCTACTACCCAACACCTTGGAAAAGCCAGAGACTTCAAGTTTCTTGCTGCTCTTAAATCACAACAAATATGAAATATACTAGTTAATATTTCTTTCACTGGAAGTAGACTGTAAGCAGTCTGTGGGGAAATCAGTCTCATACAGCTTGCTAACCAACTGTGTAAATAATGATTACCTTTTTCACAGATAAAAACAGTAAATATTATTATAAATACATAATTGCCAGCCATAATAGCTTATTGATAAACAAATAAACTATACTGAAATAATAACTAAAATCTGCAAATACATAGTAAATATATATATAAGTTGTCATACACAGAGAAGTAAAATAAAGGGCAATAAAAATAGGCAGGATGCATCCAGAAAATAAAACATAAGCCATGTACCTGACCCTAGATAAACTAGTAACTAGCACTCCTAGATGGTTCCACACAAACAAGACAGCATCAACATCTCTTCTTCATAGCAATGCAGTTATATGACGTAATGTATTTCCTTAGCCCTCAGTGTCCATGACATTATAATCCTGTTGCTGAAAAAAAACATGTGCCTAGACCATTTTTTTTTATTTAGCATAGCAACGATAAAGTTTGTGAATACACATCTGGAACTGCTTCTTTTGAATATTGAATCCACACTTGTGCCATCATGACAAGTGTTTATAGCAGCTACAGCCCAGCAGGAGGACAGTTCCTGGTCTTTTATCTTTTGTTTTTACACTAGCAAGAGAATACAGCAAGTCTGGGGATCCAACACATTTCACAACCATTCCCTGTT
Source organism: Protopterus annectens (assembly GCF_019279795.1). Lineage (NCBI taxonomy): Eukaryota > Metazoa > Chordata > Ceratodontiformes > Protopteridae > Protopterus > Protopterus annectens. The sequence goes on from NC_056728.1 coordinate 1,348,097,051, forward strand.
CTTTTATATTCATAAAGACAAAATATATTATTTGTTTAGCCATGAGAAAAGCAGTGATTGCAAATGTGAAGCAGAGGAGAAAATAAAGAACTATATCACATTTTTACATTGCATTTTTAACTGTTTCTTTTATCCTGGAGTTTACCCTTTGCTCTGCAGATGCTTTTCTTTAGCCTGCTATTACCACTGGCTTCCGAGTGACATTGAATACAATCTGGGTAACCACTGACACATGCTGAGACATTTACTGAGTAAATATCATCACATATCTAGGGTGTTTTGAGGAGCCCAGAAAGTGAATGCTTTTCAAACTTTAGTCTATTCAACCTTCAGCCCAGTATGCATTCCTGCACTTAAGAAATGGAATGCTTCTAATTAAGTATTCATTTTCTGGATGAACTTGTTTTTATGTATTGAATATATTGTGCACACCTGTATTTGTCTAATTGTTTGGCTTTATAAACCTTTTTCCAAAATAGACACAACACACACATACATTTGTGTGTTTGTTTGAATATTCAGGGTTTCAGTATGACACAGAAATACGTATTAGATTGAATTCTCAGTTTTAGTAGAACATAGAACAAAAGACCCGCCTAATTTTCTCTCCAATGGAAAATGCTGCTCCTGGGTATTGTGGGGACTTTGCTCCCACATCCCTTATTATGCATAAACAAACTCTGAGGCGGCACTGTATTGGAAAGGAAGAAAACAGGGAGTCTTGAGTGTTAGGTTTCTCTGAAACATGATTTCAGTCTTAATAGGTTTTGCTTAGTCACAGTAAAATTGTGTGTTTGTGTCTCTCTAAGTGTGTATGTGCAGGTGTTTAGTTTCATTTACTTATTTATCTTCATCTTCCAAAAAATGTACATTAACACTTCAGCGGGAAATACTGAAGCAGTTGTAGGTCTTCATCAAGATAATGCATCCTGTAAAAGCCAGTACATTAATTTGACACTCATATGTGGTATCTATAAGGGTCTATATTACCCTTATCGAAATGTATCTTTAGAGAATACCAATCCATCGACACCTATACAATGAAATTCACTTCCGCAAACTGTGAACATTTTCCCAGGATAAGAAAGCTCTCGGCCATCACCACAACTTTGCCTTTTCCCCACTGAAGTGCAATTTCGGAGTTGGTATATATAGTTATGGGGGTGTAGGGGGTGCAGTCCCCCACGAGGGTGGGTGTGATTTAGTGTGGTGTGTTCGTGTGCTAGGGGGCAAGTGTTTCCTTGCCCTGTGAAAACTTTCGTCGTTCGCTGATTTGTGTTTCGTTGTATAGGTGTCAATGGATTGGTATTCGGTAAAGAGTCATTTTGATGATGTAATATAGACCCATCTGTAATGATGTCAGCACCATTTACTGATTGGTAAATACTGCCCAAGCATATGAGTATGTGACTATATAATTAACACTTAATGTTAAGTTGTCAATCTCGCCTTCATTCTTGCTGGATGGGTTCGGAGCCGATCCTCGGCTCCGACTCGGCCAATACTAAAGCTCGAGAGCTATTTCCACCGGCTCGAGGCTCCCCTATATCCCACAATGCTAGGCGGTAAATACCCAGATCTCGTTTACCGCTTTAGCTACGAGGTGCTTGTTTTCTACCGGCTCTGCAGGTTAGTAACTTTTTATAGTTATAAATCTTCAAAACCCCTTATTTTTTTTCCTTGAATAGTTTTCCTTACAGTTTATTAGTTAACTATCCCTAGTTTCCTTCAGGTTCCCAAAATTGTTTTTCCCGTTTATCCCTTTTATTCTTTAGGCCTTCGGGCCCTCCTCCCTTCCCCTTAGTCATACTTGTGGGAGTGGTTGGATCTTTTTCCCCTTTTTCTTAACAGGTGTGTCTGTGTGTGTGTCTGTGTTTCACAGTTTTGTTTGTGATGTCTAAGGACTGTAAGGTCTCAGGCTTTAAGAAGTGTGACTCGTGCTGTCAGAAAATGTCTCTGACAGACGGTCGCACTTCTTGTGTATATTGCCTGGGACCTTTGCACCTGCAGGACTCTTGTTGTGTCTGCCACTCTTTCAGTCCAAGAGTCCTGCAGAAACACAAAAATAAATTAATACTGCGAGGCTTATTAAAGCCTGAAGGATCCCTGACCCAGACAGTGTCAGGAAAACCTTCCAAGCCTTCCAAGGCGTCGGCTCCAGCTTCGGAGCCGTCTGCTGCTGGCTCTAAGACTTCCTCGACATCGACTCCTTCTGGAGCTGATGTCACTAAGACTAAAATGGTCACCTCTGCTCCGGTTGGAGCCGAGAAGTCCAAGACTCAGACGGCTCCGACAGTTTTGTCGGAGCCACCTACTAGAAAGAGGTCTAGATCCCCATCCATTGGCTCTATCCACTCGACCCCGGGATCTCCATTATTATCAGAGACGAGCCATAGGTCCCACTCCTCTCGGTCCTCCAGACTGTCCGACCATGATTTAGAGAGGGTGGTGAGCAGACTTCTCAAGGCCCAGGCACTAGCCCAAATACTGCATAGTCCAACCCAACGGTCAGTGACTATACCCATCCCTTCCTCAGTTCCTCTTCCGATTCCCACGAGTTCGGAGCCGGAGCTTCTCGGAGCCATGACTGTCGGTGCATCAGAGCCGATACTTCCACTTTCGGCTCCGTCGTCGGCTCTGATCTCCTCCTTGGAGGGATCTGGGCGCTGGGCTTCCCTCGTCTGCTCCGAGGGGGCGAGTGGCATTGGACCCTTGTCCGAGCCTGTTCTCCGTCTCGGAGCCTCAGCGCTGGTGAGCTCGGCCCCATCGGCCTCGGAGCCGTCCCTTTCAGTGCCGGGAGGAGTCCTCGTCTCTTCGGAGCGGGGATCTTCAGCCCCGCCTGATCGGGGCGCCTTCGAGGTCATGCGGAGCATGCTAGACCTGGTGTCTGCTCCACGGTCGGCTCCCTCAGCTCCTCCCTCTACAGTGCCTGCGATGGTCTCTACCCACCCTCTCGTCCCAGACTGTAGAGAGCCAACGTCTCAAGTTTCCCCACTGGGAATATCCTCCTCTTCCGAGGCTTCTCCTGATCCTTCAGGGGAACCCCCTCAGAAGAAACAATGCAAGAGGAAGCATATTGACTCCCCCGAGTCTATCACCTCAGATACCGACTTGGATGAGTCTGAAGGGTCCCCACGGTCCCCCTCTGATGATGTCTCCTTTTCAGACATCCTTGAGATCCTTAAACAGAGGGGGAACTGGTCCACCCTTAACCCTTCAGAGGACAAGTCGGTCTACCTTGAGGCTTTTGGCTCTCGCCCTTCCACCGCCTGGGTATCTCCTCCCTTTGACCCCTTCATGGAAGTGGTGGCAAAGAAGGCGTGGACAGCCCCTGATACGGTGGAACCTACCCCACAAAGACCGTCCAAGTTTATTACAGCTCCTAAAGACAAAGAATTCTTATCCAAGGGCGTCTCTGTTGATGCTATGGTGGTGGCTGCAGCCACTAAGAAGGAATTAGCTGATCCTTCGGTACCTATCCATCCTCCTAATAAGGAATCTAGGACTATGGGTAGGTATGGTAAGCGGATGTTCTCCACAGCGACCTTTGCCATGCGTTCGCTGAACTACTTGTGTCACTTCACCCGTCTTCAGAGAGATATGATCAAGGAAATGGGTGATGCTTTGCAGGATCCAACAACTGAGGGGTTTCAAGACAAAATGAACTCCCAGCTGGCAACCCTGAATTCGATCGTCAACTCCTCCATGCGGCTTCTTTCTTATGCGGCTGATGGGGCGAGTAGGGCCGCTGGCACAGGTGTAGCTTTACGACATCACACCTGGATGCGGCTTTGTAACTTTGCGGACCCTTTCAAGGTGTCCTTCACCAATTCCCCCTTTGATGGTACAGCGTTGTTTAGACCTCAGGTGAAGGACACGTTGACTAGGTGCGAACAGGATGGCAAGACTCTCTCTGCCGTGGGAGTCCGGTTTTCCACCCTTTCCAAACCATATCCCAAGGGTCAGAACGGGGGGGGGGGAATGTGGTTCCGCAAATCACAGGGAGTCTCACCTGATGCACGCAGTCAGTTCCCCTCTAGAGGCAGAGGGGGGAACAACAATAGACGCCGCCCTAGGGGCAGGGGGGGTCCGCAAAATCAAGGTAGCAGAGAGACTCTCTCTGACAAACCTTTTCAGCATCCCTGAGAAGCTGCCCGACTGTCCACCTTCGGAGGCAGTCGGGGGAAGATTATCACTGTATCCAGAAGCCTGGCTTTCCCTCACTCAAGAAAAATGGGTACAGTCGATTATATCCGGGGGTTACAAAATTCCCTTTGTCCACATCCCATCTCAACCAAAAGGGCCCCTTCCAGACATTCCACCCGGTCTAAGGGAACAAGCAGCGCTAGAAATATCAAAGCTGCTGTCAAAAAGAGCTATCCAGCCAGTCCCGGCAGACCAGCAAGGATCCGGAATCTACTCCAAATTCTTTTTGGTTCCAAAAAAGATAGGGGACTGGAGACCAATATTGGATCTCAGCAGACTAAACAAGTCTGTAAACAAAATAAAATTCCAGATGGTCACGCTTCAGTCCATTCTACCCTTTTTGGGTCAGGACAATTGGATGTGCTCAATAGACCTTCAGGATGCATACTATCATATCAAGATGCACAGATGCTCAAGAAGGTTCCTCCGCTTCCGGCTGGGAGCCAGTCACTACCAGTTCAGAGCCCTGCCCTTTGGTCTCACTACAGCCCCCCGAGTGTTCACCAAATGCATGGCAGTGGTCATGGCTCATCTGAGACATCAAGGATTCCAGGTGTTTCCATATTTGGACGACTGGCTCCTTACTGCTACCACCAGGCGTCAACTTCTCGTATCCAGAGACTACACCATTCATACTTGTCAAGCTCTAGGTATTTCCATAAATTTTGAAAATTCTGCCTGGTTGCCTTGTCAGGCTATTACCTTTATAGGCGCCACCTTAGACACAATTCATCTTTCCGCGAAACTAACAGAGCAAAGAGTATCAGATATCCGCAAACATGTTCACATTCTTCTTCAATGCGACAGGATCAAAGCCAGGTTTGTCTTGAAGGTCTTAGGTCTCATGGCAGCTGCCATTACACTTCTGCCTCTAGCATGCTTTCACATGCGGATCCTCCAGTGGATGCTGTTTTCTCAGTGGTCCTTCCGACAGCTCCCAATGTCTCACACTATTCTGCTGACCCAATCATGCAAGAAGCATCTAACTTGGTGGATGACCTCCCCTCAAGTTCTTCAGGGCAGATCATTTGTTCCCCCCCCCCTCTGGTTGCCACGGTGACAACGGATGCCTCCCTGATCGGGTAGGGGGGCATTGTCAGGGCAGGACGGTTCAGAGCACTTGGCAACCTGTCGAAAGCCATCTGCACATAAATGTTCTGGAGATGAGAGCAGTACTTTTAGCGTTGCAAGCCCTTCAGCACTCTTTTCCCACCGGGACTATTGCAATTCAGACAGACAGTATGTCTGTAGTATGGTACATCAACAAACAGGGCGGAACCAAGTCTTATCCCTTATGTCGAGAGGCACTCAGACTTTGGCAGTGGGCGATCTCATCTCAGCGGTTTCTGATAGCAACGCACATCCCCGGGAAGTCCAACATGATAGCAGACAAGTTGAGCAGGGCCATACTCATACCACACGAGTGGTCTCTCAAACAGTCCATGCTAGAAGAAATTTTTCAGAAATGGGGTCGACCTTGCTGCGATCTTTTTGCTACTCCCCAAAACAGAAAGTGTCACGATTTCTTCACCCTCTCTCCCCTACCAGGTCAACCCGCCAGGGACGCTCTAGTCCACGATTGGCCCCGGGGGCTTCTGTATGCCTTTCCCCCCTTTCCACTGATCTCTCAAGTAATTCAGAAAGCTACCGCTTTGAGAGTCGACATGATCCTCATTGCCCCTTACTGGCCTCGTCAGATATGGTTTCCGTTCCTTCACTGTTTTCTGTTGGAGCAGCCTTGGCATCTGGATCCAGTGCCAGATCTTTTGACCCATCAATCGGGTCAGCTGCACCACTCCCTCCCATCTCTCAACCTCACAGCTTGGTTGCTCCGCTTCCTACCCTAGCCAGGCTTCCTTTAATTTCCCATTCGGTCCATAACATACTTATAGCTTCCCACAAGTCTTCTACAAGAAGGATTTACAATAGCAAGTGGAAACGTTTTTCCTTCTGTGCAGCAACTAATACTATAGACCCTTTCTCTGCACCTATCCAGTCTATACTAGACTTCCTGGCAGAACTTTTTCAGTCAGGTTCTTCTCCGTCTACTATTAGAGTACAATTGGCGGCTATATCTAATTTCCATGTAGGCTTTTCAGACTCCAGCATCATGTCCCATAAACTTTGCAAAGCCTTTCTTTTGCTCAAGCCCCCAATTAGAGACCCCCCACCTCAGTGGGACTTAAATTTGGTTCTAGCCTCCTTGATTCCCCCCCCCCCCTTCAAACCAGCCGCTTCCTGCTCTCTGAAATAACTTTCATGGAAAACCCTTTTTCTAGTAGCTATAACATCTGCCAGACGGGTATCTGAACTTCATGCTCTTTGCAGTCGTCCTCCCTACTTAGTCTTCCACAAAGACAGGGTGTCCCTTCGGACCAACCCTTCCTTTTTACCGAAGGTTGCTTCTGAGGCGAATCTGAATCAGACAATCGACCTTCCAGTTTTCTTCCCTAATTATTCCAACAAGGCAGAACAAAAGTTACATTTCCTAGATGTCCATCGCCAGCTTCGCTATTATTTAGATAGGACTAAACAGTTTAGGAAGTCTGACCAGCTCTTTCTATCCTATGCAGAAGGCAAGATGGGCCTTCCAGTTTCCAAAGTGTCTCTTTCGAGATGGCTGGCCTCTGTAATTTCTTTCATTTATGATCTCAGACACCAAAAGCTACCATCACGACCTAGAGCTTATTCAGCCAGAGCGTTAGCTACATCTGTAGCATTTCAAGACAGACTGCCCATAGATTCCATCTGTCAAGCAGCTACATGGGCCTCTCCTCATACCTTTATCTCACATTATAAATTGGATATGGCCTCCAGAAACCAGGCTAACTTTGGTTCCACCGTACTCAAGAGTCTGTTCCGATGAGCCACCCAGGATAAGGATGCTAGGGACGCGGTCCCATCCAGCAAGAATGAAGGCGAGATTGACAACTTAACATTGAGAAGTTATGTACCTACCATAACATTCCATGTTAGTTGTCTTCTTCTTGCCTTCTTTCTTCCCACCCTCCATCCCCCTAGCCTGGACAGACCGAGAGGATCCTTGGGATCTTTTATCTTCCATAGCGTCATCCACCTCTATTGCCCCTGTTTGATAGTTCTACAGGTAGTCTTTCTATAGAGGTGGATTCCCCCTTTTTTTTCTCTGTCTCTGGGAGACCAGTACTGCTATTCTTCAGCTATCAAATGAGATCTGGGTATTTACCATCTAGCATTGTGGGATATAGGGGAGCCTCGAGCCGGTGGAAATAGCTCTCGAGCTTTAGTATTGGCCGAGTCGGAGCCGAGGATCGGCTCCAAACCCATCCAGCAGGAAAGAAGGCAACTAACATGGAACGTTATGGTAGGTACATAACTTCTCATTTTAACCAGTGTTTTACAGGCTCCTAGGGAAGTTTGTGTGTCTGAATTGGCATAGTAGTTATTGTATGACATCCATTGTCTATTTGTTGTGGCAATGAGTTAATTTAGTAAACCTCAAGTCCTCAGTATTGTGGAGTTTGTATAAGTAGTCATAACTAACTTGTGCATTTTTGTTCAGAATATAATCTCATTCCCTGTATATAGGCCTGTTTTTCTAGCATAATCCTTGCACACTAAGTGTTTAAACTGCAAAGCTTAAAGTTACCTACAAGGTGCATTAGAGCTGAGGCCCCATTCCTCTGTATAGTCTTCTGCTCTTAGTTCTTATGAAAATTAGCCTACCAATATCAGAGTGCAACTATTGTTTCTTTGCATTTAAAAATATGGAGCAAGATGCATGTGTTAAATTTATCGAGGATTGAGTACTTTGAAACATGTTATGACAAATGTAATTTTCACTCTGGTAGTAATAACTTATTTGTAGAAAGATGAAACAACCTTAAACTCAAATCTGTGTCAGAGTTTCATTTAGGTAGGATGTTAACAGTACAGAGGTTTACAGCACTTTAGGTAGAAACTTTAAAGAAATATATTTGCTGATTTTCTCCATCTTTCAGATGTATACCAGTGGAACTGCAGGGAATTTATTGGCAAAGGCAAGGTGGGTCATTTCTCGGCAAGCCGCAGTTTTTCATAAGCATGCCTTCCCCTGTTCTAGTTATATTAACTAATAGGATTATCTCTGATAATAATGCATGAATTTTAAACTTGTAAAATAGCTGTGTGGATAGTTTTATAAGCTAGTTCTGTTGTCTTTTTACATTAGCTGTTAGTCATGCTGTGTGTTCTGTTTCAAGTTCCTTTCTTTTAGCTACATTTTAGGATCTGTATTTTGCCAGTGCTATGACTAGTAATCTCACCTTGGTACCAGATTTGTAAATGTAATGTAATATAACATCTGATCACAGTGGCAACTGGAACATCTGGAAAGGTTATGTATAACTGTATGGCTATATAAATATATTTTTAGCAAAATGTGGCCTGACACCAGTGAGGGCATACCATTTTTTTTATGAAGAAAAAGCTTTATCCTGAAGTATCCTTTTTATGAAGTTTTGACTTGAGTACATAACATTCATAACCCATCTTTTAGATCTTTTGGTCTTCCATGAACAAATAAACAGCAAATGGATGTGCTAGGGAATACTCAGATATTACCTGCACCGATTTTAAGAGATTACTTCACCTGAAGCCTCAGATGAAAAAAAGTAGTTCTAGTCAGTAATGTCTTTGTTTTAAAAATTCAGCCTGTGACTCATTTTAACACATTCACGACTTAGGATATATATATCTTATTTTGGAAAATGTATTAAGTTGAAGTTACTTTATAAGAAGATTGTCAAGCTTCAGGACCTGCTCTTTGAACTGGTTTGCCTTATTTTCCTTACTGAATGACAATGTTATAATTGTATTTATGCCAAGTAGTATCAAAAGATAATTGGCAATCAAACATTAAATGACTTTCTTCAGAAATTCTAAATGTACCAGTCCAGATGGAGTGCTACTTATTATATTAGATGTACATGAAATACATCAACAATGTTTTGCTTTGACTACAGACCTGCACTACATCAAGTCCAGTCTGGTTGTCTCATTGTATTTATTGCATTTTCTGTTGCTTAATGAAAAGAGAGCATAAATTCTCCTAGCAGTCATAGGCTGTCAAGGATGTCTTGCTAAAGATTTGTCACAGCCACAGTTCATAGTTTCACTAGGCACTCTAAACTGTGGCCTCATCAGAATTTTAGCTGTCCCATTTATCATATTTCCATCTTCGTTCCCAAGTGTGTTAGGTTTCTATACACATACATGAATGAATTATTGATAGTTCATTATATAAGAAATTACAGAAACAAATGGCTGAATCTTAAATAAAGAAGAAACTGGGGTCAGCTGCAGCTTTATTTAATTTCTTTGTAGGTATGGAAGGTAAAACGACCTGATATTAGGGGACAACATTAAAAGGCTGAGAGGTTATGGGTAATTGTATTCATTTATTGGAATTTTTATACAGGGATTGAGTCCATGGCACATTTTCAGGAGAGTCCAAAAAGGCAGTTCAGCATCACAGGGAAAAATAGTGCAGACAGAACTGTAGAGTTATTGCTCAAGCAAATAGTTCATTCCATTTAACATAAAAAGAGGAAAACAGACAAGTTTCAGTGTGCATTAAAAAAAAAATCCTAGTTGAATACTGTCTGACTGAACATTATATGTGAAGTTGTTCTATCTCGCCGTTCATTCTTTACTGATGGGTTTAGAGCTGATCCCTCGGCTCTCAGTTGGCATCTACTACAAAGCTTGAGGATTTCAAGTAGCTCGATGCCAAGTCCCTATCCCATGATGCACCCTGAGTTACTCCAGATCTAGTTTGCCACTGCAACTGATTGAAGGTTCTTGTTAGTTTGGGCCAGTAAAAACTTTAATACTTTTCAGTTTACAAAATTATAGTTAGCTTATTGATAGAATTAGAATAATTACGTTAGATAAGCTCTTAAAGCTTTATCTGCAGTGTTCCCTTCACTGTGTGCTTTCTTAGGTATATATTTGGCCTCATTTTTCTTTATAGGCCTATTTAAAATTTTCTGACTATAAAAATTGTTTATTCAGTGACCTTTTGTCACATTTGTTATTAGTATAGTATTGGGTGATTACTTGGTGATTAGTAAGTGTTTATTCAGTGACCTTTTGTCACTTTTGTCCTTAGCATAATTCTTAGAGTTAACTTTTTTGTTAAGATTATCTGTGTGTGTGCTTATTAGCCTTAGTTAAAAAGGCTTGTGTGTGTCTGTGCTTATAGTTAGCCTGTTTTTTATTAGAAGGCTTATTACTACTTCTAGTTAGCCTTAGTTTAAAAGGTGTGTGTGTGTGTGTGTGTTTATAGATAGCCTGTTTTTTATTAGAAGGCTAGTTTATATTGCTGTTGTTGGGTGTGTCCATTTCTGTCATGGCTGATGACAAGGACAAACACCCTAAGTCAGGGTTTAAAAAATGCCCTAAATGTGGGCAGAAGATGTCTGTTACTGACTGCCATGTGAATTGTGTCTACTGCTTGGGTGCCTTCCACTTACAAGAAACATGTTCCATTTGCCATTCTTTTTCCTCACGAGTCCTCCAAGAGAGAAAAAGGAAGCTCATTGACAGGGGTTTGTTGAAATCTTCTTTCCAGGAGGCTTTGAGTGACTAGGATGGATCTATTAAGCCCTCAAAGTCCTCCAAGACTTCTATGGATTCAAAACAGTCGAAAAACTCAAGAGTCTGTGACATCGGCTCCACAGGTCACGGAGCCGACTGTCTTTTCTTTTCGGAGCCGGTCCCCAGTTTTGGAACCAGTATCCGAAATTCCAAAATCTCCACTTCTTCGGTCGGTACCATCGGTCCGTTCATCTAGGTGTTCTGTTAGCCTCTCAGATTTGGATGTGGATCAGGTGGTGCAGAAGCTTCTTCAGGCACCGGCCTTTCCAAAATTATCGGCTGTGAACCAGGTGGCTTCTGAGCCGAAGACCCTTATGCCAGCTTTATCTCTTCCTGCTCCTAGCCATACCGGTCCTTTGGAGCCGAAGGAGTCAGACTTGCTGATTGTGGAGCCTTCGGAGCCAATGCCTGCTCCAGTGTCTTCGGCTGCGTTCACTCTGACGTCCTTGGCGCCGATTGAGGATTCTGGGAGCAGACACTCTCTGGTCGTGTCCAGGGAGGATAGTAGAACTGACTTATCTGTTCTGACTTTGCCGCTCGGGGCTTCGGCTCAGATGAGCTCAGCTCCTACCTCAGCCTTGGAGCCCACTGTCCTGATGCTGGGGGTATCGGTGGTTTCCTCAGATCCATCAGTCCCTTCACACCAGAGCAGGGGGTGCCTTCAAAGCCATGAGGAGAGTTATGTCTCACAAGACATCCTCAACTTCAGGTCCAGCTTCTTCATCCCCTAAAGCACCTGTGTCTACCTCACAGATCCTAGCTAAGCGCAGAGACCCAGAGCCTCAGAAAGCCCCATTGGGTGGCCCATGCTCTTCCGAGACCTCTCTAGAAGCTCCCACTGATAAGGTTCCCAGAAAGAGAGTGTGCAAGAGGAAACATTTGGCCTCCCCTCAGGAGTCATTAACATCTGATACTGACTTGGATGAATCAGAAGGGTCCCCACGGTTCCCCTCTGAGGATATCTCATTTGCTGAGATACTGGAAATCCTTAGGCAGAGGGGTGACTGGCAGTCCACCAACCCTACTGAGGATGAGTCGGACCTCCTGAAAGTTTTCAGGTCTCAGCCTTCCACCTCTTGGGTATCTCTGCCCTTCGATGAGCTTATGCAGCTGGTCTCACAAAGGGCGTGGGAGTCTCCAGACACCATGGACCCCATCCCTAGGAGGCCTTATAAATTCATATCTGCCCCCTAGATAAATCCTTCTTGACCAAAGATGTGCCAGTTGATGCCATGGTGGTGGCAGCAGCCACCAAAAAGGAAATGTCTTAAACTTCCTCGTCTATCCATCCTCCTAACAGAGACTCCAGGATCATGGATAAATATGGGAAGCGCATGTTTAGTTCAGTGACTTTTGCACTTCGCTTAACTATTTAACCCATTTTACGAGACTACAAAGAGATCTCTTTAAAGAGCTGGGAGATACTCTGCAGGGTACAGTAGCTACCGACAAAGTTGCCTCCCAGCTTGCTAACCTCAATTCCATAGTGAACTCGTCCATGCGCCTCATTTCATATGCAGCTGATGGAACGAGTAGGGCAGCGGGTATAGGAGTTGCTCTTAGGAGACACTCCTGGATGCGCTTGTGTTCCTTCTCAGAGCCCTTCAAGTCATCCTTCTTGAATACCCCCTTTGATGGCTCGTCCCTTTTCGGGCACAAAGTTAAGGAAACTTTAACCAGGTGTGAGCAGAATGGAAAGACTCTGCTGTTGGAGTCTGTTTTTCCACCCCTACCAGACCCTACCCCAAGGGTCAAAGGGGAGGGAAAAATATGGTTCCGAAAAGCCCAAGGAGCCTTTCAGGACACACGTGGTGAACCCCCCTCCAGGGGCAGAGGAGGGGGCAATAATGGAAGATGCCGCCCTCCTGGCAGAGGGGGTCCGCAAAACCAGTGCGACAGAGATCACTTCTTTGGGAAGCCCTACCAGTGCTCCTGAAAGGAGGCCCGACTGTCCGGCTCTGGAGGCAGTCGGGGGTCGCTTATCTTTGTACCCACACGGCTGGCTCAAAATAACAAACGACAACTGGGTACAAAGTATCATTTCCAGAGGATACTTCATCCCATTCGCCAACCAACAAGGAAAATTCCAGATGTTCCATCCATTTACAGGGAACAGGCAACAGTAGTGGTCCAGACATTGCTAAGAAAAAGAGTCATCCAACCAGTCCCACCAGACCAGACAGGATCTGGAACTTACTCACAATTCTTTTTAATTCCAAAAAAGACAGGGGAATGGAGACCTATATTGGACCTCAGCAGACTAAACAAATCTGTAAAGAAAGAGAAGTTTCGGATAGTCACGCTTCAGTCGATACTTCCCGTCTTAAGGAAAGACAATTGGATGCGCTTGATAGATCTCCAGGATGCAAACTACAACATAAAAATGGCCAGGCCATCCAGGGATCATCTGCACTTCTGGCTGGGAGCCAATAATTACCAGTTTTGAGCCCTGCCTTTTGGTCTCACTACAGCCCCTAGAGTGTTCACCAAATGCATGTCAGTGGTCATGGCTCACCTGAGATGTTTAGGATGCCAGGTGTTTCTGTACCTAGACGATTGGCTCCTTACCGCCATCACCAGGCATCAACTCATTCAGGCCAGGGAGTCTACTCTGTCACTCTGCAATCAGCTGGGCATTACCATAAATACATATGGTATTATTATATGCAGCAAACAAGATCTGAGGTAAGTCAGGGTGCATCATGGGTTAGGGACTTGGCCTCGAGCTACTTGAAATCCTTGAGCTTTGTAGTAGGTACTGACTCAGAGCCGAGGGATCGGCTCTGAACCCATCAGTAAAGAATGAAGGCGAGATGAAAAACTCACATGGAACATTATAGTAAGTACATAACTTCTTTATTTATTTATATTACTTAAAAATTACTTCACAGAATCCAACTCAGAATTTAAAGCCATATAACCTTATATCACTACTGCACAACTGGTAAACTTTTCACATACTTACAAAACTAAAGACGTATACTTTCTGCTTACCGAAAAAGCAACAAGTGTAATTCAACAATAATGCATTCCTGTGTGTGGGTAATGTAGGATTTACTCATGGTTGGTGTGGTTTGATCATGAGGGCAAAACTACTATACAATGACACCATTTAAGAAAAAAAAAAAAAGCTTACTTTTTCTAAAAAATGTCTTTGCATAAAAGCAATACTTCAGTGTTTTTTTTCCTGTTCTGTAGGGATAAAAACAAAGTACTGCACTTGTCTGTATACTGGTGGTTGTACAGTATGTCTCAGTCTCTTTTTTAATATATGGTTCCCTATAGCCTCTGGTCATGATGCCTATTTTTTTTAAAACAAGGAACATCTTTATTGAATTATCACTTATAACATAGCAGTGATACATTTAAATACATGAAAACAAACATTATTGACATATTTTCAGATGCAAACATTATACAACACATATCTTCTCTATCATCATCAGTCAAACATTACACAAGTAATTTGATTCATATCTTCCCTTAAACCTCAGTCCTCTTCCAAAACATTCTGCATGTATTGTTCCCATTTTTTTCTGAGTAGTTGGCTTCTCACCCTTTTCTAAAGATCCCACTTCTTTTATCTCCATTACTATATTCACTACTTCTAGTATGGTTGGTTTAGACTTTGATTTCCATTTTCTGGTAATTGCTTTTTTGGCAGCAATTAGAATCAAGTTCGGCAAGGCCTTAATATTCCAGGCAATTCTGATTCTGTATCACAATTCAAAAAATAATTTCCTCAGTTACACCAGTTTGCTTATACAGTATTTCTGACAGAGTAGTCTACAGGGAATTTGAAAGTCTGCCAACTCATTGCACTCCCTGTGATGATGTGAGGTAGTGCCAGCTGTGCCAGGGTAAGTAGGGCAGTGCATGTGTAACATAACCCAGCATAGCTAGCTGAAGTTTTGTAAAGAATTATATATCATTTGAATATTTATTTATTTATTTAACATTTGTTGACCAGGAAAGTCTAACTAGGACAGAACATATTTTCAGTGGAGGCCCAGGGAGAGAAGCTCCAATCGCATGTCTTTAGAATATCAAACTGATTTGTACTGATGCTTGTGTTAAAATGTATTTGTAAATTGCTTGTGTTAAAAATATATCAACAGTGGGTCCTGCTGGACAGAAGAGAACATACATGTATGCTGGACTATATTGTTGTAACTGATGAAATGTATATATTTTAACAGAGGATACTGGAAGGGAAGGGGTTAAGCTCAGCCCAGCTACCCTTAAGAAAAATAGCCTGAAATTAAATGACTTGGTTTAGGCCATAATGATTTTATCTCACATGTCTGAATGCAGCCAGAGTTGCAATGTCTGTGAAAAGCCAGGGCTGGAATTCTGCTCTATTGTCCTTAGTGGTGAACTAATTGCTATCATGAGAATGACTTGTACGTGTCTGCAGGAAAGGTGGAAGTGTTGGAATTGTTTTACAGTCTCCAGATGCTGCAATAAACTATAGCTAAAGTTCTGTGTGTGTATTGTGACGCATTAGTGCCAGGTCTTGGCTCAGTTTCTAGTGAGAGGGTAGTGTAGGAACCACAGAGTCGGGTGACTGGATGTGATGTCATTCTGTAGCCAGCACTGAAATTGTATTTGAGTACTAATGAAAGTTGTGAGACATGCACTCTGTTTTTGGACCTGATAAGACACTCATCCACTTTCATCTTGCTTTGCTGTAGTAAGTAACTACTAGTGAATAGCAATTCTTTAGCCAGTTAAAATTATAGTGAGATTAGCTAAATGTTGTTTTTCTGTATCGGTCTGAGTGTTTCCATCTGTGTTTTTTATATTTCTTATAACTGAAACTCTGGTGTTTATTGTAAATAGATATTCAGTATTTTCATGCTTTTTATTATTTATTATTAAATATATCTAAACCTTTCATTGTGGCTGATCTTTTAGAAAATATTTAACCTTTTGAGAGTACTTGCATTTATTTAGTGGCACTGTGGCTCCACTTTCCTGAAAGTCTTGCTGCTTGGTTAAACACTATCATTTGTATAAGTATTAATTTTACTAAGTGTAATTGGGTACCCTGGTAAGGACCTTAAAGTAGCTGGCTTCAGGTGTTTTGGTGGTAGTAAATCTACCTTATAGTCTAGTGAAGGTGGCAGAGTGGGTAAGCTGGGCCAGCCTTTCCCAGGTGGGTTGGGGTGTGTGTGTGTGTGTGTGTGTGTGTGTGTGTGTGTGTGTGTGTGTGTGTGTGTGTGTGTGTGTGTGTGTGTGTGTGAAAATCAAATCTCAGAGAGAGTGTGTGTGACAGCTACTTTGAACAGGGACACTAAGAACACTGATTTCAAAGAGAGGGTGGTGGTGGACTTAGCTTGCAACACCCGGCTAAGGACTCAGCTCTGTAGTGGTCAGTAGGGAGTCTTATTTGGGGCCTGGAGGGAAAGCTCAGCACCAGGACTGGAGTGTGCATTCCCTGTGTGCTCTTAAGGGAAATTGCACTTTGTGCAGAGAGCTGCATCTAAAAATACTGTGTGTATCTATTTTTCCCACAGCAAATGTTCCCCACTGGTGTCAATGGTGAGGATTGAGGCTCCTTAATCACTGGCCTAGAGAAGGGACGTCACATATTGGTGAGCAGCAATGGGAAATTAATTGAACTTCTTTAGTTTGTAAGCAGTTGTCACTAAAGGTGTGTATACTGTCGGTAGCCACAAGGTAAATGTAGTTTTATTTTTCACAACAGCTTTATTTTTTTTTTAGTTTAGTTTAGTGAGGGAAAGCAAGCAAAGATGTCAGCAGAGGATGACAGTGAACTAGTTGATTAAGGTGTGCAAATCCAAAGGACTAGTGCATGCCATGATTTCAACCTTAGTCACAGCTGCAGCACAGACCAGCAAGTAGGAAGACAATAAGTCTGGTGATGGGGATGTGCAACCCTCTGAGACAGGATACTTCACCTTTTCTTCAGAGGACTTAAAAGCACGTGAGGAGTTAAATAGACTTGAACTGGAGGCAAAACATGAAATTCGAATTGTCTGAGAGACTGCAGCATTTGGAGGTCAAAGAAAATAAGAAGGACCATCAACATGAGAGGAATATGCTGACTCTTCAACAGGAATATGGAGGTTATGGGGAAGGGAATAACTGAACCCCAGAAGTAACAAAGGTCGGAAATTTTCTTCCACGGTATACAGAAGGTGATAATTTTAATAGTTTTACTCGGATATTTGAAAGAGTATATAAATAGTATGATGTTGACCAAGGGCTCTGGGTACAGTTCCTGACCCCCTTACTGCATGGCAAAGCTGTAACTGCTGTTTCAAAATTGACTGATACTGATTGTTTCAATTATGACAAGGTTAAACAATGTTTATTGGAATCATAATAAAGGCAGCAAGGATGGCAAATGACTCACGCCTTAGAACATATATGTCCAACAAACACATAAGACTGAGTCAAAGTAATGTTGCGGTTGCAGCTGCAATCAGACAGCAAAGAAATCAACTTTGTAGACACTTTATGAAAAGACCACTTTATTACCAACATTAGCATTTTCACAGTAACACTACTGCTTCCTAAGACGTGCCATATCTTTGAAACCTTTTCTTAAAGCCAGATCATTGTATAGGTGAATATATATATATATATATATATATATATATATATATATATACACACACACACACACACACACACAAAACCAATACTCTCCAAGGAATAAACTGTGCTTAAGAAGTCAGGATACAATGTTAAAAGTACAAAAGCACAGATACACGACTGCCAATACAAGTAGAAGTATTTAATCAATGATAGGTAAGCGCTTTCACACATACAATTGTGCTTCTTCATACCAAAAAATAAACAAGAAACAGCACATTATATATAATTTCAAAAACTAATAAAACAATCAATGGCATCATTAATTGCACTTCATTAAAAATACTTGATTTAAAAGCTCTATTTAAAGAGGCTACGTGCCTTTAAAACAGACTTGATGGAGACCTTTCCATTCAAGCCTGGGAATGTATCAGCCTGCATATTTATTATCCAGTGTAATTTCTTACTTTCAGTAAAATTTCGTTTATCACCACCCCTGTTATTTACTTGAATCAAATCTATTACCATAAATGTAAAGGTGTGTGAAGTTCCCATTTCAATAAAGCGCTTGGCAAGTGCATTACGCAAATCTCCTACATTCATACAATAGGAATGTTCCCTCATCCTCTCCATCAGGGACCCATTGGTTTTACTAATATAAAAACAAGTACAGGCATAACAACAAGCCAAATAAATTAAATTCCTTGTTCTACAAGTGGCTTGTAAATTAAATCTATACTCATAATTTGTGACCGGATGTCTAAATACTGATAGACTATTAACCAAAGTACAAAAATTGCAACTATTGCGTCTATGTGTACCATAGCCCATATTTGATGACTCAACATATTTGTTTTTATTCTCTTTGTAGCACAATTGCCTTTTTAATGACTTCTTATTCTTAAAAACAACATTTGGCTGCACCTCCACTACTTTCTTAATATCATCATCTATATGTAAAATAGACCAATTTGATCTAACAATATTCAAAATTCCTGAGACATCACTCATATAATGTATAGACAAAGGTACATATCTTTCTCTGGGTACTACTGTTTGAGAATCATTCTGTATAGGGCGTTCATTAAAATTGGCTCTACCCCTCCCTTGTCTTTGTTTTAAACTTTCACCAATATTATAGTCAATTTCTGATTTTTTTTATATCCCCTGGAACTAAGGTCTTATTTAAACCTACCCATGTCTTGATCAAATTTGTCATCATTGTTACTTAATCTAGAGATATGCATACTTTGACCTCTCATTATGTTTTTAAAAATATAATGTGGATGCATACTATCACGTTGTAACAATGTGTTTTTCCAACACGACTTCCTATATAAAGTTGTATTAAACTTCCGTAAATCATACTTACAGACAGAGACATCTAAAAAATCTATGTTCTTGCCAGAAAACTTATGTGTAAAACTTAGGAAGTCAGTGGTGGTATTCAAATGATTAACAAAATCCAATAACTGTGATTCAGAACCATCCCACAACAAAAAGAGATCATTTACAAGTCTGCAGTAAAATCTCAATGAAGAATGTCGACCAAGGACACAGCGTCTCTCCCATTGAGCCATGACTATGTTGGCATAGCTATTGGCACAAGAAGTGCCCATAGCTACGCCAACCTGTTGTAAATACAACTGTTCATCAAAAAGAAAAACATTATTTTCCAAAACTGTTTCAAGAAACATACATATTAAATCCATATCATATCATTGGCTTCATAACTGCTATTGTCCAACAAAAATTCATGAACCATACTTATCCCTTGTTGGTGTGGGATAGCCGTAATCAAATGGACAACATCTAATGTAACCAATAAAGTGTTGTCATATATTACATTTGCTACACAAAAATCATGTACAACTTGTAAAAATTTTGTATCATTTAGTATCTGTGTTTCATTAGCCAGACTGGTCTAAGCTTCTTCTCTATAAAAATGGAAAAAGGCTCAGTGAGCCATCCATTACCAGAAACCACCAGTCTAAATGGTGGAGTAGAAACACTTTTGTGAATTTTCGGTAAGCCTTGGAACACAGGCATTAGAGGAAAGTCAGCCTTTAAATATTCAAACAATTCCTTTGAAATCAAACTACTGCATAGGCAATCCATCAAAGTAGAATTAATTTGTCCTTGCATACGTTCTACAGAATCATGGTTAACCTTCAAATAAACATTATTCTCAGCCAACATTGCATTCTCAGTTGTTAAATAATAGTCGCGGTCCATTACAACAATCCCACCCCCCCTTATCAGCATTTTTAATTATTATGCTATCATCATGCTGCAACTCGATAAGGGCCGTTCTTTCTTCATTATTTAAGTTAAAAAAACTTATCTTTAACATGTCCTTGTCTGTATGCTTGCTCCAAATCATATTCGCATTTCATACTGAAAGTTTCTAACAAAGGGTGCAATACTGGTTGATATAGGCTAGGTTTTTTAAAAATATCACTTTTCTGGTCATTGTTGCCATATGCAATTTTCAGCATTACATTACGGACAAAAGCAGAGGAAGGAAGCGGCAAAGACAAACCGAGGAACAACTGAAGTACAACATCAAGAAAATGCTGATGGAATCGATAGTGTTCAACATTTCAAGTAAAACTTTAACTTCAGGGCAATGTAAATTTCTGTCCAGAGGTTTATCGTTTATACCAGCTCAACGTTCTTCCTTCAGTGACACTGGTTAGTTTAAAACTTTTTGTCCGTAATATAATGTTGAAAATTGCATATGGCAACAATGACCAGAAAAGTGATATTTTTAAAAAACCTAGCCTATATCAGCCAGTATTGCACCCTTTGTTAGAAACTTTCAGTAGGAAATGCGAATATGATTTGGAGCAAACATACAGACAAGGACATCTTAAAGATATGTTTTTTAACTTAAATAATGAAGAAAGAGTGGCCCTTATTGAGTTGCAGCATGATGATAGCATAATAATTAAAAATGCTGATAAGGGGGGTGGGATTGTTGTAATGGACCGAGACTATTATTTAACAACTGAGAATGCAATGCTGGCTGAGAATAATGTTTATTTGAAGGTTAACCATGATTCTGTAGAACGTATGCAAGGACAAATTAATTCTACTTTGATGGATTGCCTATGCAGTAGTTTGATTTCAAAGGAATTGTTTGAATATTTAAAGGTTGACTTTCCTCTAGTGCCTGTGTTCCCGGGCTTACCGAAAATTCACAAAAGTGTTTCTACTCCACCATTTAGACTGGTGGTTTCTGGTAATGGATGGCTCACTGAGCCTTTTTCCATTTTTATAGAGAAGAAGCTTAGACCAGTCTGGCTAATGAAACACAGATACTAAATGATACTAAACAATTTTTATAAGTTCTACATGATTTTTGCATAGCTAATGTAATATATGACAATACTTTACTGGTTACATTAGATGTTGTCTCTTTGTTTACGGCTATCCCACACCAAGAAGAGATAAGTATGGTTCATGAATTTTTGTTGGAGAATAGCAGTTATGAAGCCAATGATATGGATTTAATATGTATGTTTCTTGAAACAGTTTTGGAAAATAATGTTTTTCTTTTTGATGAACAGTTGTATTTACAACAGGTTGGCGTAGCTATGGGCACTTCTTGTGCTAATAGCTACGCCAACATAGTCATGGCTCAATGGGAAAGACGCTGTGTCCTTAGTCGACATTCTTCATTGAGATTTTACTGATCTCTTTTTGTTGTGGGATGGTTCTGAATCACAGTTATTGGATTTTGTTAATCATTTGAATACCACCACTGACTTCCTAAGTTTTACACATAATTTTTCTGGCAAGAACATAGCTTTTTTAGATGTCTCTGTCTGTAAGGATGATTTACAGAAGTTTAATACAACTTTATATAGGAAGTCATGTTGGAAAAACACATTGTTACAACATGATAGTATGCATACACATTATATTTTTAAAAACATAATGAGAGGTCAAAGTATGCGTATCTCTAGATTAAATAACAATGATGAGAAATTTGATCAAGACATGGGTAAGTTTAAACAAAAACTTAGTTCCAGGGGATATAAAAAGTCAGAAATTGACTATAATATTGGTGAAAGTTTAAAACAAAGACAAGGGAGGGGTAGGGCCTATTTTAATGAATGCCCTATGCAGAATGATTCTCAAACAGTAGTACCCCGAGAAAGATATGTACCTTTGTCTATACATTATACGAGTGATGTCTCAGGAATTTGGAATATTGTTAGATCAAATTGGTCTATTTTACATATAGATGATGATTTAAGAAAGTAGTGGGGGTGCAGCCAAATGTTTTTAAGAATAAGAAGTCATTAAAAAGGCAATTGTGCTACAAAGAGAATAAAAACAAATATGTTGAGTCATCAAATATGGGCTATGGTACACATAGATGCAATAGTTGCAATTTTTGTACTTTGGTTAATAGTCTATCAGTATTTAGACATCCGGTCACAAATTATGAGTATAGATTTAATTTACGGGCCACTTGTAGAACAAGGAATTTAATTTATTTGGCTTGTTGTTGTGCCTGTACTTGTTTTTATATTGGTAAAACCAATAGGTCCCTGATGGAGAGGATGAGGGAACATTCATATTGTATGAATGTAGGAGATTTGCGTAATGCACTTGCCAAGCGCTTTATTGAAATGGGAACGTCATACACATTTACATTTATGGTAATAGATTTGATTCAAGTAAATAACAGGGGTGGTGATATACGAAATTTTACTGAAAGTAAAGAATTACAGTGGATAATAAATATGCAGGCTGATAAATTTCCAAGCTTGAATGGAAAGGTTTCCATCAAGCGTGTTTTAAAGGCACGTAGTCTCTTTAAATAGAGCTTTTAAATCAAGTATTTTTAATGAAGTGCAATTAATGATGTCATTGATTATATACAATTTCAAAAACTAATAAAACAATGTGCTGTTTCTTGTTTATTTTTTGATCTGAAGAAGCACAATTGTATGCATGAAAGTACTTACCTATCATTGATTAAATACTTCTGCGTGTATTGGCAGCCGTGTATCTGTGCTTTTGTACATATGTGTGTATATATATATATATATATATATATATATATATATATATATATATATTTTTTTTTTTTTTTATGTATGTCTGTAAACATGTATGCATGATTTTTTATATAGGGAAGATTCTGTAGGATTATCAGAGTGGACGTGCCTTTGATACAACTGTTAATTTATGTGTTTAATTTGATGTGCTTTATGATTGTTTGATTGGTTACACTTTGATTGATGAAGTGTGTGTGTGTGTGTGTGTGTGTGTGTGTGTGTGTGTGTGTGTGTGTGTGTGTGTGTGTGTGTGTATATATATATATATATATATATATATATATATATATGTGTGTGTGTGTGTCTGTTTTAATTCAGTTGCTGTTATGGAATTTTTGAGCAACCAGTAGTGTTACTGTGAAAGTGCTAACATTGGTAATAAAGTGGTCTTTTTATAAAGTGCTTATAAAGTTGATTTGTTTGCTGTCTGATTAGAGCTGCAACCACCACATTACTTTGACTTAGTCTTCTGTGTTTGTTGGATATAAATGTTTATTGGACTGTTTTAAGTTAACACCTGTAGCTTACAGAAAAAAAACTCTGTGAGCATAGACGTAGAGCAGATGAAAGTGTATGTGATTTTATCACTCAGATAAGCAGTTATTTTCATAGGTGGGTGAGTTCTTGTCAGGTCACTACTTTTGAAAGGCTGGCAGACCTTTTGGTGAGGGAACAAGCCCTTAGCACTTTGCCTGAGGACATGAGAATCTGGTTGGCAGACTGGGAGCTTAACTCTGCAGATGAGTCTGGGAGAAAAGGGGATCTCTACATGGCAAGCAGGCACCACTGCACAAGAAGGGGATACCCAGTGCTGCACATGGATATAAGTGAACCCATAGTGGGTAGCCTAAACCACTGCAGCAGAGTCCACCAGTAAAAAGGGAAGCCAATAGTTCAGGTACAAGGCCAGAATCAGGGTTTACATGTTTTAAAGGTAACCAGTGGGGCCATGTAGCATACAAATGTCCACTGAAGCAAGGTGGGGAACAAAAGGTGAGGGAGCCAGCACGTGGGAATAACAGCATGCCAGTGGTAAGTTGTCTGGAGACAACATGGTTGCCAAACTATCGCCGGAGTTTGTATCCTATCTCAGTGGATGGAAACCAGGCCACTGCCAAGAGAGAGACAGCCTCTGACATAACCATTGTGAAGTCTGCCATGGTTAAAGAGTAGCAGTACTTGCTTGGACAGTCCACTCCAATCAGAGCTTTAGGAGGGACCCCATTCCAAATACCTTTGGCCAGGGTCCACCTTGACTGGGAGGGTGGAAAAGGAAGCAAGCAGATAGGTGTGTTTGGGGATATCCTTGCAGATGTCTTGTTAGGGAATGGGTTTGATAATGCAGTACCTTGTATGCATGCAGTTATAGACAGTCAGACCTGGAGACAGGCATATGGGTCTGGGAGTCTGGAAGAGTCACAGACAGACCCCACACCTGAAGCTGGGGATGGTGATGTGGCTGTTTAAGGGAGGGAGCTGTCCTGTAGCAATGAGCCCGAAGGTGAGCCACAGCTGCTGATAGGTCGGATGTTCCATTGGACAGAGTGACTGCAAGGACAGAGGTGAGTGGTAGTACCCACGCTAACAGTGAGGCACCACTGTCAGAAGATACCAGACTTCTTGTGGAAGGGGAGCTGGGAAGTGTTACAAAGGTAGAGTTGAGACAGGCTCAGCTCTTGGACCCACATTGCAAGGCTTGAGAGAGGTAGCTAAGGAAGCACCTGATTCTCAAGGAAAAGGGGAGTCTGTATCTTGGAACAAAGGGTTACTGTATAGAGAGTGAACCCCCTGATGGAGGGCTAAAGGGTGAGGTAATTCAGCAGTTGGTAGTGCCCAGAGCCTGCCTTCTGGCACTGTAGCCCATGACATTCCCTTAGCAGGTGATATGGGCATAAAGTGTACCAAAAGATGTATTATGCAAAACCTTTATTGGCCTGGGATTGCGAGGGATGTAAGAGGGTACTGCAGAACCTGTGAGCAGTGCCACACAGTAGGCAAGGCAAGGAGACAAGGTCAAACCTCCTTTGATGCCTTTGCCTGTGATTGAGGAGACATTTTATAGGATAGTTATGAATATTGGGGGGCCTCTGAGTACCCCAAGTTCCACAGGGAAGAAATGCATTCTAATAGTAGTAGATTATGCTACTAGATACCCTGAGGTGGTGACTCTGTCCTCCATCGAGGAAGAGAAGGTGGCAAATGCTTTGATAGATATTTTCAGCAGGGTAGGTTTCCTGAGAAAAATACTAACTGGCAGATTTGCCAATTTCATGTCAGACCTGCTGGCTTGTCTGTGGGAGCTCTGTGGGTTAAAGCACCTAAAGACTACCCCCTACCACCCCCAGATGAATGGTCTTGTGGAGAGGTAAAACTTTACACTGAAGACCATGCTTTGGGCATTTGCAGACCAGTTTAAGAGGGAGTGGGATGAGTATCTGTCCCCATCTGCTGTTTGCATAAAGAAAGGTACCTCATGAATCCACAGATTTTTCACCCTTTGAGTTGCTGTACTGGCATAGGGTGAGGGGGTACTTGGATTTGATTCGTGATGAGTGGGAGGGTGAGCATGAATCCCATAAGGAGTCTGTTGTGGTATATGTCCCAAACCTCAGAACGAGGCTTAGGAAGCTCATGGGCTTGGCACGGAAGAACCTGGCAGGAGCCCTACAGCAGAAAAAGGTCTGGTATGACAGGAATGGTCAAACCCGAGAGTATGCTGTGGGGCAGCAGGTGATGGTGCTCATTCCTGTCAGACATAGTAAGCTGCATGCAGCTTGGGAAGGACCCTTCAAAGTGATAAGGAAGGTCAGTGATGTTAACTACATGGCAAAACTGCTAGGTAGGAGTGCAAACTGTACCATGTTAACATGATGAAGCTTTACCATGATAAGGAGGCCCTTGTGCTGAGTATTTGCACTGGGTGGCAGGAGGAGTCTGAGTGGGATCTGGTGACTGATCTCTTCAGTGAGACTTGGACTGACACCTCAGTGGAAGGGGTAGCAAAGTCCCAGCGGCTATCCCCTACCCAAGTTCAAGAAATCCAAGTTTGGGGACATGTTCACTGGGAAAAATTGGGTGCACCCACCTGGTGCTGCACCAAGTGGCTACTGGACCTCCAGGACCTATCAAGCAGGCCCCTTACAGGGTGCCTGAGCAAGTCAGACTCCTTGAGAAGAGATACAGGAAATGTTGGAACTGGGAGTAATCCAGGAGTCCAGCATTCCCTGGGCCTCCCCAGTGGTGCTGGTACCAAAAAAGGAAAGGCAGCACCAGGTTCTGTGTGGACTACAGAAAACTAAATCGTCACACAGAGTCAGATGCTTACCCCATGTCTGGGACTGATGAAGCCGTAGAGTAGCTGGGTGGGGCTAAGTATCTGACCACTATTGATCTTACCATGGGCTACTGGCAGGTGCACTTGACTCCCACTACTAGAGGGAGATCAGCCTTTGTGACCCCTTTCAGATTATACAAGTTCACAAAGATGCTTTTTGGCATAGAAAATGCCCCAGAAACCTTCCATAGGCTGGGAGATCTTATCTTAGCAGGAGCAGGAGATTATGCCCTTGCATACCTGGATGATATTGCCATCTACAGCCATTCCTGGCAAGTGCACCTTCAACATGTCAGGGAGGTCCTGGGCAGACTGCAAAGGGCGTGGTTGACCATTAAGCCTAGTAAGTGTCAGATGGGTATGGCAGAGGTCTCCTACTTAGGACATGGAGTAGAGAGTGGTAAGATCAGGCCAGCACCTGCCAACGTGGAAATTATTCAGGCATGGCCTTACCTCGTTACCAAAAAGCTGATGAGGGCATTATTGGTGACAGTGGGGTACTATAGTAAGTTGGTTTCCAATTTTAGTACAATAGCTGCTCCCCCTCACAGACCTGATGAGGAAAAACAGGCCAGATAAGTTTGTGTGGACCCCAGCTTTCTAGCAGACATTCCAAAATCTTAAAGGGGCCATGGGAGGGCCCACTTGCTACCCTGTCCAGATTACAGCAAAAAAATTGTTGTGCAGGTGGTTGCTTCAAACCATGGGGTGGGGGCTGTACTCAGTCAGATACCCTGAGAGGGAGAAGAGCACCCTGTTATATATGTCAGCAGTAGACTCCAACCTAGGGAGGAATGTTATGCAGCTGTACAAAAAGAATGTCTAACCATAGTATGGGCACTGCAAAAACTTCAGCCCTATCTGTATGGAATAAATTCACTGTGGTTACAGACAACAATCCTTTAACATGACTACATGGAGCCAGCCAGCAAAATGCCAAGTTATTAAGATGGAGCCTAGAGTTGCAGGCATATGACATGACAGTGTAACACAGTAGTGGGAGCAGCAATGCCAATGCAGATGGGCTTTCAAATCAGGGTATTGGGTAATGTGTTCCCAGAAAGGCTTATTTCACTGAAGCAATGTTCCTCCAGGGTCACCTGAAAAACTAACTTGAGTCTTCAAAGAAGGGAGAGATGTGATGATGTGAGGTAGTGCCAGCTGTGCTAGGAGGAGTAAGGCAGTGAATGCGTAGCATATGCCAGCATAGTTAGCTGGAGTTTTGTAAAGAATTATATGTCATTTGAATGTCAGACTGATTTGTACAGATGCTTGTGTTAAAAAAAGAAGTATTTGTAAAGTTGTTTGTGTTAAAAATGTATTGACAGTGGGTCCTGCTGGACAGAAAAGAAACATACATATATGTCAGACTGTATTGTTGTAACTGACTAGACCCCTATTCAAATCGTATCTAGCTACCGGCCCCCAAATCTGACTCAATATGCCCAGTCCGCCTATTTGGACCTGTTCAAATCTATCAGGAGTCAACTCTTTACCCTGATCCTGGGTGACTTTAACTTTCCAAACATAGATTGGAAGAACTACTCATGCCAGAACACAAATGCCCAGAGATTCCTTGATTTTGTCAATGCAAATGCCTTGGAAGAGCTAGTCAATACCGCCCATACCTCTTAACCTCACAAACTTGGAACATTGATAGAATAACAGGTTTTCCATTAGTATGAATTTTATGAAGGATTGTAAGTCTAAAACTCAAATGTTTGTCATTATTTTCTGACATCACCCCTCAGTGATTTGCTGGTGAGTTGTCAGAAAACCACACTTTTAGGAGAAACCGACCAAAATATGAAGCAAAAATCTGGACATTCTGTGAAAATCTGTACAGTTGAGAGGTATGATACCCCCACAAGAGGTGATAATATCTTGGACTTTGTATTAACCAACATGAGTAACCACTGCAGCATCCCTATAGTATCATCCTCCCTGGTAAGATTCAACCACAAAGCAGCCACTTTAAATGTCACCATCTCCCCCAACCCCCCTCTAGCTAGGATCAGACATTAAAACTTCTCCAAAGCTGATTACAGCCTCTTGAGGGATGGTATAAACAGCTTCAGAGCCCCTTCCCCTCTGTAGGAACTGGCACCAATATCCAAAACTACACCAAAGCACTATGCAAGCATTTATACAGATGCATGGAATCAGGAATACCCAACAGGTCTAAATCATCTTCCACAAGGAAGAGTAAACCTGTCTGGTGGACATCTGCAATAAATAAACTGTGTAACAAAAGGAAAAAAATTGCTGTCCAAGACCACAAAAGAGTGGAAGCAATGTCTCCTTTGCCTGAACAAGCAAATAAGAGCACTAGTGAAATCCTCCAAAGCAAGCTTCAAGTCCAAATTGACCACATCTACTTGAGATGATCATAAGGCCTTCTTCACATATGTCCACAACCTCAAAAGAAGCACCTAGATCTCTAGATCTGTTCAGAAATGGTGGTCAAGGACACCACATATGCAAATGCTGTAGATATAGCAGACTTGCTGGCTGACAGATTCAGCGAAAACTTTACTCCTGTGTACCCCCATTAGTAAATCAGGACATTTTCAGTGCCTGCCCCCTTCCCCTTATATCTAGGGAACAAGTCATCATTGCTCTCTCAAAGGCAAAAAATACAGCTTCCATTGGACCTGATAACATCCCAGGCTGCATCCTTTGTGAATTCTGGCAGGAACTTGTAGCACCATTAGGCACCCTATTCAACCAAAGCCTGAGCATTGGCTTCATCCCAGCTGAGTGGAGGACAGCCACCATCATCCCTTTACACAAAGGTGGAGCATCTACTGATCTGGGAAATTATAGACCCATCAGCCTAACTAGCCTGATCTGCAAGGCTATGGAACAGATTATCATGGACCTCATTAACAAGGGCATTGGCAACCTCCAAACACTTGATCCCACACAGTTTGGTTTTGTCAAGGGGAGGTCATATCTGCTAATTTGGTCGACATCTTTGAGACAGTCATCAAAGCCATGGACGAGGGGAAGACAGTGCACAATGCCTACCTTGACCTGACCAAAGCCTTTGACACTATTCCCCACTCAGACATAATAGATAAACTCTCTCAACTAGGCATCAATCCATATATTATCAGATGGGTAACAAACTGGCTCACTGATAAACCCATGTAGTCAAAATAGGGGAAGCCACCTCAAGCAGTAGACCCATAACAAGTGGTGTTCCCCAAGGTTTGATCTTAGGGCCTCTGTTATTTGGGATACACCTTTCTGAAGTGTAGGCCAAAACCAGTCAGCTATGACTGACCAAGTTTACAGATGACTGCAAGTTGGGTGCTGTCATCAGTTCCACTAGTGTTGTGGACATCCTCCAAGAGGATCTCACTCAAACAAATGACTAGTGCCTGAAACATGGCCTCACGCTGAATACCAAAAAATGCATCATAACAGTGTCCTAAGCATGCAGTCAGTCGTGAGGGATTTGGGCACCCAGGTTGATAGCAGACTGACTTTTGACGACCGTGTTGCTTCCATTGTATGGAAAGCCTTTTACATGGCCCACCCCATTAAGGGTATCTCATCCAAGGGCAAGGAGGTCATAACATCCCTGTATTCTTCCCTTATAAGTCCCATTATTGAGTACAACGCCCCTTTCGGCATGTATCTCACAAAGCACATGCAGCAGCTGGAGAGACCACAGAGGTTCCTCACCAGGAGAATCCAGGGTCTCAAACATCTACCATACACAGATAGGCTAAAAGCCTTATCCCTCTACTCAGTTTCATACAAACTCCTCAGAGGTGACCTCTGTCTGGCATACAAGGTGATCATGAACCTCACCTTGATGGGGACTACTGCATATTCACAAGTCAAGCTCCACTCGAGTAACCCACACACTCTGCCTCAACCTGGTCTGTGACATCAAGAAGACTTGTTGGCAGGACAGATTTGTGTCCCAGAGACTCCCCCATCTATGGAATAGACTCTGTCTCCACATCAAGCAGAGTACCTCTTTACCCCTTTTTAAGTGTAACCTGGATAATTGGATGGGAAACAGAAAATATACCCCTGGGATTCCACCCGTGTCCCTGCTGGACAGGGGCATTGGGTGCTGATTTGTCTAATCATGGGCTAAACTCTTGGCCAGGCTTACAAGGGCTTCAAGGAACGTATCCTAGTAACCTCCTGTGATTAAATGTATACATTTTAACAGAGAATACTGGAAGGGAAGGGGTTAATCTCAACCCATTTAACCTTAAGAAAAATAGCCTGAAATTAAATGACTTGGTTCAAGCCATAAAGATAAAGATTTTATCTCACAGGTCTGAATGCAGCCAAAGACACAATGTCTGTGAAAAGCCTGTGCTGGAATCCTGCTCCATTGTTCTTAGTGGTGAATTAATTGCTACCCTGGGGGTGCAAGAGAATGGCTTATTAGTTTCTGCAAAAAGGGTGGAAGTGTTGGAATTGTTTTACAGTCTGCAGATGCTGTAATAAACCTTAGCTAAAGTTCTGTGTGTGTATTGTGACACATCAGTGCCAGATCCTGGCTCAGTTTCTAGTGAGAGGGTAGTGTGGGAACCGCAGATTCAGCTGACCAGATGTGATATTCTGTAGCCAGCACTGAAATTGTATTTCAATACTAGTGTGAGTTGTGCAGACAAGACACTCATACAGTTTCATCTTGCCTTGCTATAGTAAGTAACTAGGGAACAGTAATTCTGAAACCAGTTAAAAATATAGTGAGGTTAGCTAAATGCTGTTTTTGTCTGCATCTGAGTCTTTCCATCTGTGTTGTTTTTAATATTTCCTGTGATTGAACCTCTGGTGTTTATTGTAAATGGATATTCAGTATTTTCATTTTTTTTATTAATTATTATTCAATTTATCCAAACCTTTCATTATGGGTGGTCTTTTAGAAAATATTTAACCTTTGAGAGTACTTGCATTTATTTAGTGGCACTATGGCTCCACGTTCCAGAAAGTCTTGCTGCTTGGATAAACACTACCATTTGTATAAATATTAATTTTTACTAAGTGTAATTGGGTACCCTGGTAAGAGCCTTAAATTAGCTGGCTTTGGGTGTTCTGGTGGCAGTAAGTAGTCTGGGTGGAGGTGGCAGAGCGGGTAAGTTGTGCCAGCCTGTATGTGCGTGTTAAAATGAAATTTCAAAGAGAGTGTGTGTGACAGCTAATTTGAACAGGGCCACTGAGAACACTGATTTCACGGAGAAGGTGGTGGAGGACTTGACTTGGAACATCCGGCTAAGGACTCAACTCTATAGTGATCAGTGGGGAGTCTTATTTGGGGCCTGGAAAGAAA
This sequence comes from Protopterus annectens, assembly GCF_019279795.1. Classification (NCBI taxonomy): domain Eukaryota; kingdom Metazoa; phylum Chordata; order Ceratodontiformes; family Protopteridae; genus Protopterus; species Protopterus annectens. The sequence goes on from NC_056728.1 coordinate 1,348,128,153, forward strand.
GCCCAGCCACAGGACTGGAGTCTGCATTCCCTATGTGCTCTTAAGGGAAATTGTATTTGGTGCAGAGAGCTGCATCTGAAAATACTGTGTGTGTCTATATTTCTCACAGTTAACATTCCACATCAGTATCAGTGGTGAGGATTGAGGCTCTTTGTTCACTGGCCCAGAGGAGGGATGTCACACTCCCAAAAAATATGTTCCCACTTACCTCTTTCTGCTTGAGGAAAAATCCTTTGGAGTCTGCTTGGGATATAAAAATACCTGTGTAAACATTCCAAGCAAAGATCCTAAATATTCTAGATTTTGTTGCATATTTGAGAGCCACACATATATTCTTCCATTGTTTCTTTGTAAATTGCTTATCCATTCTGTCTTCCACTCCTTTCTAACCTCGTCTGATTGATTCCTGTAGTTATGCAATATTTTATATACTCTACTCATTATACCGTTTAACAGCAGCTTCTGTTTTAGATTCTACTAAAGCTCTACCAGTGCTGGTCTTTCACCTAGGATCACTCTATTCCTTTCTCTTTACCTATATTCTAATATCAATCCTTGCTAGGGAAGGCAGTCTATAGCCTGCAGTCCCAAATGAGTTCTTGGTCTCCTCCCATTATATTACCTTTTCCTCTCTAATTATTTTCTCCCAATACCTTGGTTCCTTTGCTAGTTTCCTCCAGTAAATTCCAGCTCCCCACTTGTCTTTTCTGTATACCTCTGATTGCAGTCATCCCTATCACCAGTATCTCATTTCTCCATTCCTGTGTTGGCTTAGTTCTTAGAATACTTTCTGCTATTTAAACACAGCTCCACAGAGTTAGACGACCAGCCACTGCTCTACTCTATTCATTTGTGCAATCCAATGAATCTCTTGCATTCTGCTAACCATAATTACAATTTTATACTGTATTTTGCACTTTTAAAATGTATTTTTGCTATATTGCTGATTTTTTAAAACTGTTCTTGCTGATTTATTGCACTTTTTGTCTGCTGTAGCATAGACTAGTTACAGACCTGCTGAGTCTGGTTCTGTTTGTTAAATTGAGTGTTAAACCAGGCTATCCTTTGTTGGAAAGGGCCTCCTACACCTTTGTGACAGAAGAGTGCAATTAGGACTCATATGATTGAGGGGTGCTGGCACAGGGTTCAGTTATGAGCTTTGGTATTGGTTGAATTGTTTAATTCAGTTAGCTCACTGTTTTAACACAGCCCCACAGAATTGAGTGACCAGCCATTGCTCTGTTGTAGTGATCTGTGCAGTCCAAGGAATCTGTTGCATTCTGCTAACCATAAGTGCAATTTTATACTGTATTTTGCACTTTTAAACTGTATTTTTGCTATATTGATTTTTTAAACTGTTCTTGCTGATTTGTTGCACTTTTTGTTTGCTGTAGCATAGACTAGATTCAGACCTGCTGAATCTGGTTCTGTTTGTTAAATTGTTCACTAAACCAGGCTATCTTTTGTTGGAGAAGGCCCCCCTGCACCTTTGTGGCAGGAGAGTACTGTTAGGACTCATCTGATTGAAGGTGGTTGGCACAAGGCTCAGTTCTGAGCTTTTTTGTTGGTTAAATTGTTTAATGCAGTTCACTCACTGATGCTACACAAGCCCTGCATTTGTGCAGGTTTGCTCTTGTTTTAACACAGCTCCACAGAGTTAGGCGACCAGCCACTGCTCTGCTGTATTGACCTGTTTACGCATAACACACCTCCATGCACCATCATGCTCTTCATGGCAGTGGTGGTAAACATTGGTGGTTATAGACACAAAAACTTCAGCAGATAAATTTTCTCTTATTAGCTGCCCACGATCCGGCCAAGAAGTCCTTCAGAGACCACTTCAGCTACACTTTTTCCTCTTAAATAGTCCCAAAACCACTAAATCTACAATAGTCTTATACCATTTAGAGAACTCCTGCTAGAAATACCCTTTATAGAGCACCTCATTAGTATAGACCCCGTTTAGAGCACCCAGTTATACCACACCCCTCCATTTTCTCTCCCCACTGTGAAAACAGGATTTAACTTAGTATTATGGATGGTCAGTTTCCCTCTATTTCTCCCACCAGCCTGATTGACATGGGTATCCTGAGGCAGTGTAGAAACAACCTCAGGTACACTGATAACCCTCTACTCCTAAATCACCGAAGTACAATTTGTGAGAGATGCATCTACACTAAGAATCTGGAATCCTTGCTGTCTTGCACACAACAGTAACACTGAACAGGTTGTCAGCTCACATACTACACCTCCTATGCAAACCATACACTCAACACATAAACCATCATACACACAGGTACTCACCAGAAACCTACCTAATCACCAGACATTTTCAAAATACAAACATTGTACACCAAGTGCAGCACCTACAGCTCGGTACACGTAAAAACGCAAGCACAAGTGTCTCACCAAATAAGCCCCCAAGGCAAAGCACGTCTAAACCAAATTTTGTAATTACAACTGACTCCATTGTGAGACACACAAATGCCCCACTCACCAGGCTGAATAAAGAGAAGGTTACTGTCAGTTGTCTATTGGGTGCCAGGATCCATCAGATCACACATGCACTCAAGTCTCTCAACAACAAGTAACATTATGACTCCATCGTAACTCATGTTGGTGTGAATGACTTGAGCTGTACCTCACTGGACTGTATGAAGATAAACATGATTGAGCTCTATGAATGTGTCCCAGGCAGGCATGTCCCTAGCCTTGAGCAGCATTCTACCTTCACCTAGTATGATACCACAATATAAACTAAAAATGATTGACTTTAATAATTGGCTTAGTTTCTGGTGTCATTCTAAGGGGATCCAGTTCCTGTCAGCCTAGGAAGACATAGTTGATAGACTATGCTGCTTTGCTAGAGATGGTCTTCATCTGTCACCTCTAGGCTTTCTGTTACTGGCTAAGGCACTTGCCTCTCCCATAGTGCCTTTTTTAGGCAAGGTCTCAAGAGCAAAATTTCCAATGTGAAAATATCACTCTCAAATAAATTAAAGGTTATGCTACTAAATGCTAAGAGTTTAAATAAGAAACTGCACTCTTTGGAAGCACTCCTCTCCCTGGAGGATGTTGACGTCTGTGCAGTCACAGAAACTTGGTTCAGGGCTGCAGAGCGTACCCTGGCCTTGCAAGGCTACAATGCCTTCCACACTTTCAGACTGCAAAATGAACATGTGAATACCAGGGGAAGAGGAGTATCTATCTTCATCAAAGATAAATACACCTCTATGCTGGTGAGACAGGAAGGCTCCATGGAGTTACTCCAAGTTCAACTAACTGTGGGTAAGACCACCCCTTTAAGTCATTGTTAGCTATAGGCTCCCTTCAGTGTACCAAGATACCCACACTGTTTATTTGGATATTCTTGAGTCAATCAAATTACAACCAGATACTCTAGTCATGGGCAATTTTAACTATCCCTCCATTGAGTGGGAAACTTGTACAAGTGCCATCATGCTCACACAAAGGTTCCTAGACTTTGTTAACACTAAAGCCCTGGAACAAATAATATGCAACCTCACAAGAGGCTCAAATATCCTCGACCTGGTCCTCACCAACATGAGTGACCGTTGCACCACCACAAGTATAGGACCCTTACTGGTTAAATCTAATCACAAATCAGTCACATTTGAAGTAGCTATAGCGCCTGAACCCATCTTTAGGTGAAACCAGTCTAAAAAATTTCACCAAAGCTAATTATACCCTCCCAAGGAATGACATAAATAATTTCCAAGCTTCTGTTCACACATGACATTGATAACTATACTAAGGTATACACAAATGCCCTGTACTAAGGAATACACAAATGCTGTGTGCAATCACTTATACAAATGTAATAACACTGATAGGATCAAAACAAAATCCTCAAGAAAAAACAAGCATCTGATGTTGTCAGTCTTCATATAGTCTTTGACAGTGGGTTCAGTTCCAAACTCTTGGAACATACTTGGCCATTATTCCAGCTCACACTTAGCAAAAAACTCTTGAGCTCAGCTCTACCCATTATGCTCCTCACCAGATTACCTCAGATCTCATTTGCTGCTTCAAAGTGCCAGATGCGTCACCTATAAGCTCTCGAGCAAAGCAGTTTCTTCTCTGTAAGTTACTCCTTGTTCTTCTTTATGTAATGATTTGTATGTTTTTTTTTCTACCTGCTCCTCCCTTTTTGCTGTTAGTGTGGGTGCAATCCCCTTTTCCTCTACCTTTAGGTAGCCTTATGTACCATTGTACATTTCCCATTTATCTTTCAGTGTTTCTTCTGTACCATCGTTGGTACTTTGTTATTCTATGTACTTTTATTTTTTTCTAATTCCTTAAGTAAAATAAAAATAAAAATATTAGAATTAGAGAATAGTTGGTCCCTGTATAGTTTTAGTAGAGTCCTTGTGTGCGTGTGCATTTCCTTGTTATGGCAGAAAAGCCAGCTAAAGGCACCTCGAGTTTTAAAAGGTGTCTTAAGTGTGATAGAAAAATGCCCAATTCAGAGGGGCATACTCATTGTGTTTATTGTTTTGGGGCTGTACACTTACAGGAAGACTGTGCCATATGTCATAGTTTTAGCCATAGGGTACTAGCAGACCACAAGAACAAGCTTATTCTAAAAGATCTTTTGAAAACCAAATTTGAAGAGTCACTGTCAGGATCCAGAACAGAGGCTAGTTCACCTTCCACTTCCTCTTCCTCCAGTAAGAGAGAGAAGTCTAAAAAGAGACCTCATCTGGTTCCAACTGCTTCCTCAGAACCGGTATTGAAAATGTGTAAATCTTTTATGATTCCAACAGCATCCTCGGAACCGACAACCCAGGCATCTCAACCCTCTGCACCGTTGGTGATGGCCTCTGCATCTAGCTCCTCGGTGCCATCCACAACATCAGCTCCTCCCACTACGACACCCAAAGCCCAGGAACTGAAGGAGTTGCCATTTAGCAATTTGTCACAGACCTGGTATTCTCCTTCGGTAGATCCCTTTGCAGATCATCCTCCAAGCCCCTTCTTGGAGAAGCATCCTCCAAGACCTCCCTCCATTTCCTCCGGCCGATCCACCAGGAGCCCAGTGAAATCAGATGTTATGAGGATGGTGGACCAGTTCCTTGGGGTGAGGGGATTCTCTTCGACTTGCTTCCTAGTGCCATTGCTGCTGGAACCATGTACACATCCACCCGGATTCCTTTTCTTCTTACTCCAACTCCCACTGAGACTTCGGAGCCTGTGGTGTCAAAAGTTCCGGTATCAACTGCTTCGGTGCCAGTTAGAACTCCTTCTCCAGCACTGATCGCTACCCTGAGTGTTTTGGACCTGGAGACCTCCCTGGGCTGTAGCTTCGTTGCAGGTTCTGGGGGAATGGTTTAATCTTCAGCTTTTTCTGAGCCATCCATGCCCCTCAGTGCCTCTGCACTCGTAAGCTCAGCCCCAGCTTCGGTCTCAGAGGAGGCTTCCTCGGTGCGGGGTGGGACCACACTTCCAAAGGAGTCCTTTTTGATTCCAGCCTCCCATCCCTCTAATGGGGGGGCCTGCCTTCTAGGCCATGGAGAGGGTATTGTCCATTGTTAGCAGTTAGTCATTGCCTACCCCGTTGATATCCGGTCTTTTCCCTCGACCAGGGCTTCCTCCAGACTATTCCTAGGGCCAGAGGGCACAGAAAGCTCAAGATCTAACCACTGTGGTTATGTCCTCTTCAGACACCTCACCCCAGCACCCCACCAAAGAGGTTCCTGCAAAGAGAAAGTGCAAGGGGAAGCACTTAGACTCTCCTGAGGAGTCATTCATGGAAGATACTGATTTCAATGAAAAGGAAGGCTCCCCCAAGTCTCCCCCTGATGGTTTCCTTGGGGGAAATCCTAGAGAACCTAAAATAGAGGGGTGGCTAGACTTCCATCCAACCTTCCTCAGAGGAATCGGTATATCTTGAGGCTTTTTGTACTCAACCCTGCACCACTTGGATTTCTCCGCTCGCTGACGACCTCATCTAACTGATCACTCAGCAGGCATGGAAGTCGCCTGATGCTATCGAGCCAATCCCTAAGAGACCAGATGACATATTGTCATCCCCTAAGGATCAACCACACTGGACTAAGGGAATTCCAGTAGACTCCATGGTGGTAGCGGCAGCCACTAAGAAGAAACTTGCTGACAAAGTGCTCACTATCTATCCCCCTAATAAGGAATCTAGGGCTATGGATAGATTTGGGAAGCAAGTATACGCTACATCGACCTTTGCTCTTAGGTCCTTGATTTACATGGCACATTTTACCAGATTGCAGAAGGATCTGATAAAAGAACTTTCAGATACCTTGTCAGGAGCAGTAGCAGAAGGAGTTTGAGACAAAGTGACTGGTCAGCTCGCAACCCTAGAATTGATATCCAACTCGTCCATGAGGCACATGCTGCCGAAGGGGACTATAAGAGCTGCTGGTTCAGGCATAGCCATCAGGAGACATGCCTGGATGCGTTTATGTGAGTTTGCAGAGCCATTTAAGTCTTTTTTCATCAACGCTCCATTTGACGGAACATCCCTATTTGGTCCTAAAGTTAGAGACTCTAGCCAGATGTAAGAAAGATGGAAAGAGTCTTTCTGCCATAGGGGTACATTTTTCCACTCCCCAGCAGCCTTATTCTAGGAACCAGTGGAGTGGGAGGCTATGGTTAAAAAAGTCCAAAGGGCCTTTCCAGGACACATGTGACAATGACTTTTCCCAGGGCAAAGGGAGAGGAAATAATGGAAGACGCCAAGGAAGAGGCAGAGGCGGCCTGCAGAATCAGGGTTCCAGAGATTCTTTCTCTGGGAACTTCTGTCAGCATTCCTGAAAGGAGGCTCGATTGCCATCCTGTGGAGGCATTTGGGGGGGTGGATTATCCCTGTACCAACATGCCTGCCTAAGGGTAACGAAAAACCTTTAGATGCGGAGGATTATAACCATAGGTTACTATGTTCCCTTTCTAGTTCAACCAAAGGCTATGACCAAAACCCCAGATGTTCCACCCAGTCACAGGGAAGCAGCAGTCTTAGAAATTGAAAAACAGTTCAACAAAAGAGTCATCCAAGCAGTCCCACCAGACCAAATAGAATCCAGAATTTACTGAAGGTTCTTTTTAGTGCTAAAAAAGACAGGGGACTGAAGACCAATCTTGGATGTCAGCAGTCTGAACACATCAGTTTAGCAGACCAAATTTTGGATGGTCGCGGTTCAGTCTGGCCTTCCCTTTTTGGGAAAAGATGATTGGATGTGCTCTATAGATATTCAGGACACCTATTACCGCATAAAAATGGACAAACAGTCCAGAAGATATCTGCCGTTCTGGCTGGGAGCCAGTCACTACCAATTCAGAGCACTGTCCTTTGGTCTCACCACAGCCCCCAGGGTGTTCACCAAATGCATGGCAGTGGTTGCAGCTCATCTCAAACTGCAAGGATTCTGGGTGTTTCCATATCTAGGCGATTGGTTCCTTACCACTCCCGTCAGGCTTCTCCTTGAGGAGGCTCGAGATTATACTTTCAGCTCTATTGCAATCTAGGCATTATAGTAAACATTGCTTTAGAGTGTCTACAAATGTTTCTGAGCGATGCAAAGCAAACAGTGTATCCTGTAGAGTGCAAAGAGTATGTCTGGCTATACCCTTGGAATCATCATATCTCAGTTTTAGAGGTAAAGCAGGAGAAAACTGGGAATAGAACATTGGGGTACACCAGCTGTCATTGCCTCACAGTGAAAAGACTGTCATTGAACTTTACTTTAACATATCTTCCTGTTACGTCATTATTAAATCAAGTGGTAGCATGAGTTAGCTCAAATTAGGCTAGTCAGTCAAACAGCAAGACATAAAATACAGTATCAGATGCCTATATGAAATCCATAAAGAGAATGTCTGTACATTTGCCTCTTTCTGTGATGGTCAGAATATGGTTTGATCAATGGATCAGTGTGCATTCTGTACAACTTGTTTAGACCTGATTCCATTGTGCAAATCAGTTGCCAGGTTATTACTTTACAGACTGGTTGTAAGTTGCAAAAACACAACCTTTTTCAAACAGTTTTGCAAGTAAACTTAGTACAAATATGAGTCAGTAGTTGCTGATGATATCCATTTGCAATTCCTTAGGAAAAGAAGTTATGTGAGCAATTTTTCTCAATTGCGGGGATGGTACCTGCAGTTAAAGAGGCTTGTAAGTAGCTACACCAGTGTTACAGTTTGGTGAGTATCAATCTTCAGAAACCTAGGTGGAAGGTTGTCTGCTTCATCTTATCCATGTCCTTTCATGGTCAGTAACAGTTGCAAGTTTGTGTGCAACAAGAAGGCTGCAGGAAGAAGATATTGTGCTGACTTATGCAAGGTCCAGCTGGTGAGGGTCAGGTTAAGTGGAGAAGATATTGACTGCGGCCCCAAAGTAGGTGGCACATTCATCACTGGTGAGTATGATGTGAGCTGTCCATTCTTACTAGAATCCTTCATTTCTTTCCAGAACAATTTACTGATTGAAAGAGCTTTTATTTGATGGTATTAACTTTTAAAAGTTCTGGACAAGGATTTGCATATATTGCAGAGGTACTTGTAAGCATATAGGGAGGGTCTGTCCATGAAGCTACAGTGGACTAATTAGGCTTCTCCAAGAACAGAGTCCTGAGTCCAATCTGCTGACTACCTTTGAACTCATAGTTTTTTGTTTTGGTTTGGTTTGGTTTGTTTTTAACCTGAGCATACTTCCCTGATCAGCAAGAAATACCTCTAGAAGTAGGTTAGAGTACACTCAATATCAGTTGCATAATTTATAAGCATCCACTCTATCATTATAGTTGCACTCAAGAAGCCCTAGAGGTGCATGTTGTTAATTTCACTAGCTATAAAAACATGAGGTGGAACTTTTACTGGTTTGGCTCTTCAGATGCAGCAAACTGGACTTTGGTAAGTAATGGACTCACTTAAGATACCAGCTACATGAAGATGATCATGCTGATTGGATGACACCCAGTCTACCATACACTATCTACAAGCAGATGGATCAGTTCTTGTTGACAAATCTATGAATTGATGTAGATCCTTTGTTACCTGAGCAGTTCTGATTCATGAATCCTGTATGATCCCCAGGTTGTGGAATGGATTTGCCAGTACTAGTGAAATGTTTTACTTCAAAAAATCTCTTTAAAGTAAAATTAGACAAATATATAGGTACCAGTAATGTACTCCAGGGTGAGGTGAGAATGGTGTATTAAAGGTCTAATAGACAACTTGTAGCCATTCTGTGAACCATGTACTATGAGCAGTCACTGCTGTGGTCACACATTAATATACCTTATGCCTGATATTCTTTTTTATCATTTCTTAACACGTTTATTGAATTATCACTTGTAACATATGAACATTTACATTTATATAAAATTAATCAAACTGTATTAAGTTCACATTTGCAATCATTATACTTCACATATATTACTATATATCACATAACCTAAGTAGCATTACATAATTATTCAATTCCTGATTTTTTTTAAAAAGAAACATCTTTATTAAACCATCACTTACAACATAGACAGTCATACACCGACACAATCCTAGTTGCAAGCAGTTTACATCACATACCACACTGACACACTCCTAGTTGCAAACATTATACATCACTTATAATCTACCCAATAATTTTCATTCAAACATTATGTAGTTCATTTAAGTCCTCCCTTCTTTTAAATCTCATTCCTCCCCTTACATGCATTATTCCCACAATTTCCTGTGTAGTTTACTCCTACCCCTTTCTAAAGATTTTAATTTCAGTTGTTTTATGTCTTTTACTATATTCACTACTACTACTACTAATAGAGGCTAGTTGGTTTAGATTTTGATTTCCATTTTCTAGTAATTGCTTTTTTGGCAACCACCATAATTATTTATACACAGCAAGGCTTTACCATGTGTAAGCAATTTCGATTCTGTGTCATAGCTCAGAAGAATCATCTCCCTCGTCACACCAATCTGTCCACCCAGCATCTCCAACAATGCACGCCGCAGGGAATCCTAAAAGACCAGCATCTCACTGCACTCCCAGAAAATATGTTCAGAATTACTTCTTTCTTCCCTGTCACACCTCCAACATTTGAGTCTACCTGAGGAAACATTCTCTGGAGACTACTTGATATATAAAAATATCTATGTAAGCATTTCCAAGCAAAAATCCTAAGTCTTCTAGATTTTCTTGCATATTTGCGAGATATGCCTATATCCTCCCATTATTTCTTTGTGAATTGCTTATCCAGTCTCTCTTCCCAATCCTTTTTAACCTCCTCTGATTGATTCTTATAGTTGTTGTGCAATATTTTATATGCTCTACTAATTATTCCTTTTTATTGGCAGCTTCTGTTCTAGATTCAGCTAAAAACTCTACCAGTTCTGGTCTTTCAGTTAGGACCCCCCTATTTCTTTCTCTTTGCCTATACACTGATATCAGTCCTTGGTATGGAAGGCAATCTCTAACCTGTAGTCCAAATAAATTCTTGGCATCTTCCTATTCTATCATCTGTTTCTCTAGTTATTTGCTTCCAATACCCTAGTTCCTTTGCCAGTTTTCTCCAATAAATTTCAGCCACTTCTTGCCTATTATCTATATCCTAATTGTAGTCATCCCTATTGGCAGAATCTCCTTTCTCCATTCATGTGTTGGCTTAGTTCTTAGGATACTTTCTGCTATTTTATAGATATGATATTCTGTATGATTATTGTTATTCTCCTTAAAGGACTGCATCCAAAGTCTCATTCTCTCCTTTTTCTTGAGCTTCCCCCCGTATTTCATCATCATCCCTTTCCACTTTGAATTATAGTTTTCTGCTTGTGCTATGTATAGAATCATTAACTGTGTAGCTCTGAAATACCCTTTAAAATTGGATAATCCCATTCCACCCTATTCATCTTGAAGAATCAGCTTATCCCGCTTGATTTTTGCCACCTTCCCCTCCTAGATAAAGTCCTTCAGCTCTTTTAATTGCTACCCACAACTTCTCCTCTGACTGATAAAATATGCCTGGCCTGTGTATAAGACTAATGTGAATAAAAACATTTTAACTGCTTGTATCTTACTATCCATATCCATACCAAAAGCTTCCATTTTCTCAGTTTTTTATATTATCTTTTGTTTAGTCTTTTTCCACATATCCTTAGCTGCCACACCAGAATCATTATTAATCCATACTCCTAAATACTTAATTTCATCATGTCCCCATAAATATGGATATTGCTGAACAATTCATATGAAGGTATATAATTTACTGCTATTGCCTTTGTTTTAGCTTCATTAATTTTGTATCCCAAAAAGATCTGAAACTGTCTCAAAATGCTCCACAGCAATGTAATGTCTCTTTCTGATTTTGTCAAGTATAAAATAATATCATCTCCAAATAGAGCCAGCTTTTCTTGATTACCATAGCAATTATATCCTTAAATTTCTGGGTCCCTTATTTTCTTTGCCAATGTTTCTAAATATAATGCAAATAATGAAGGTTAAAGAAGACCCCCTGACTGGTTTCTCCGCTCAAGCAGAAATTATCAGAGAGGACTCCCACCCACTTTAATTTTCACCTCCGATCCCTCATAATACCCTCTTAATCAACCTTATATTTTTTTCAGGAAGTGCAAATGCTTCCATTCTCTGCTCATAAAATCCCAACTTACTCTGTCATATGCTTTCTCTGCATCAAGGCCCACCAACAACAATGGCATTTTTCTTACATTGTGCTTCCCTGTGGATCATCAGTATTCTGTTAATGTTGTCAAATGTTTACCTCCCCACCACAAAACCATACTGACCCATATCTCTCAATTTTGGCATCCCTTTTGCCATTTTTTAGCCATTATACTCATGCTGAACACTTTATAGTCATGGTTTAGTATTGAAAGAGGCCTGTATAATCCTGGATCTGATGGAGCTTTACCCTCTTTAGGTGTTACAGCTACCACTGCTTCCAGGATGTTGTTACTTCTCCTCTTCTTAAAATACTGTTAAACCAAACCTTTTAGATCTTTATCAGTTTTTTCCCTCCTAGCTTCCAACTTCCACAGGAATACCATCTATTCCTGGAGACTTTCCTGTTGATTGTTTATACATCACAATTTTTATCTCCTAACCGTTAATAATTGAACTTCATCTACCTCTAACATTGGCATACTTAATTCTTCCATAAACATTTCCCTTTTCTGTTTTCTTGATTTCCATATTTCTCTACTTTATACAGATTTTCATATAATTTTGGAAATATTTCTAATATTTCTACAGGATATCTTGTTTACCTTCCTTGTAATAGACTCCCTAAGCTTGCTTGATAGCCCTTTATACTTTCTGTTGCCTGAGAAGTTGTGCTAAAAGTTTTTCTGCTTTAGTGTTGCTATCAAAAAACAGTTGCTTAACAGCACTCTTTCTAAACTTGTGTATATTATTGAGGTAATTTCTTAATGTTAAGTTGTCTATCTCACCTTCATTCTTGCTGGATGGGTTCAGAGCCGATCCTCGGCTCTGACTCGGCAATCTACTAAAGCTCGAGAGCTATCTATTGGCTCGAGGCCCTCCCTATATCCCACAATGCTAGGCATCAGATCCCCAGATCTCGTTTTCCACTTCAGCTACGAGGTTGCGAATTTACTTGGCTCCAGGTCGTATTAATCTTTTCTTCTAATATTAGTATAAAAGTTAACTTTAGTTTTTTTCTACATCCTTATCTTATATATACAAGCTTTCCAGTTAGTTAATTCACTGTTTACTCCCTAATATTCCCTCAGAAACTCGTTTTTAGTTAGACAGTTTCTTCCCTCCCCCACCCCTTTTTTCTTAGTGGCTAATCTCCCCTCCCTTTCCTGTGTTAATAGGGTAGTGTTTAGCTCTTCTACTTTACTACAGTTTGTAGGGTTGTAGTTTTTGTATATTTTATATATATATATATATATATTTGGCATTAGTATATAGCTGTGTAGTTATTAATATTGTTAGTTTAACTAGTGCGAGTGTGTGTGTGTGTGTGTGTGTGTGTGTGTGTGTGTGTGTGTGTGTGTGTGTGTGTGTGTGTGTGTGTGTGTGTGTGTTTTTATGTGTGTTAAGCACTAGTGACTTTTCTTCTTTGGTATCCACTATGTCTAAGGATACCAAAGTTTCAGGTTTTAAGAAGTGTGACTCGTGTTGTCAGATGATGTCTCTGACAAGACGGTCACACTTCTTGCGTTTATTGCTTGGGTCCCCTACACCTGCAGGACTCCTGCTCGGTCTGTCATGCCTTCAGCCCGAGAGTCCTGCAGGAGCGTAGGAACAAGCTCATCCTGAGAGGCTTACTTAAGCCAAAAGGATCCCCGACCAAGCCTTCGTCGGGTAAATCCTCAAGCCTGCCAAGCCGTCTGCTCCCTGTTCGGAGCCGCCGCCTAGTGGAGCGCCTGCCTCCTCTTCAGCTCTGGCAGGAGCCGACACCTCTGGACCTTAGTCGGCTCCGACCTTAGTGTCGGAACCGTCTACAAGCCGATAACATTCTAGGTCCCCTTCCCTACAATCGGTTCATTTGGCTCTGAGGTCATCATTGCTCCAATCTGAAAAAAGCCATAGGTCTCGCTCATCTCGGTCTTCCAGGCTATCCGGTCATAACTTAGAGGGGGTGGTCAGTAGACTCCTTAAATCGCAGGCTGTGGCCAAAATGTTAACCAGCCCATCTCAGCAGACTGTGGCTGTCCTGATATCTTCAGCAGTTCCTCCTCCGACTCCCTCCTTGTGTTCGGAGCTGGAGCTGGTTGGGGCTCGAATCTTGGTAACGTCGAAACCAATGCCACACCTTTTGGCTCCTTCATCGGCTCCGATCTCTTCTTTGGTTCCGTCCTTGGAGGGATCTGGGCGCTGAGACTCCCTCGTCAGCACAGAGGGGGCGAGTGGCATCGGACCCTTGTCCGACCACGTTCTCCCTCTCGGAGCCTCTGCACAGGTGAGCTTGGCCCCAACATCGGCCTCGGAGCCGTCCCTCTCGGTGCCGGCAGGGATTCTCCTCTCTTCGGAGCAGGGACCTTCTGCTCTGCCTAACAGGGGAGCCTTCGAGGTCATGAAGAGTGTGCTGACTCCTGAGTCGGCCGCTCGATCAGCCCCTTCGGCTCCTCCCCCCATGGTGCCTGCATCGGTCTCTGTCCATCCTCCTGATCCCAAGTGTGGAGAGCAAATGCTCCAGGTCGCCACATTTGGCGTATCTTCCTCTTCCGAGGCCCCCACGATCCTTCGGAGGAGCCCCCACGGAAGAGAAAATGTAAGAGGAAACATGTCGACTCCCCCAAGTCAGTCACGTCTGATACCGACTTGGAGGATTCGGAAGGGTCCGCAAGATCCCCCTCTGAGGATGTCTCCTTTTCAGACATCCTAGAGATCCTTAAGCAGAGGGGGAACTGGACTGCCCATAACTCTTCGGAGGACGAGTCGGTCTACCTGGACGCATTTGGTTCTCGCCCTTCCACCTCCTGGGTGTCTCCACCTTTCGATCCGCTAATGGAAGTAGTGGCTCAGAAGGTATGGTTAGCCCCGGACACAGTGGAACCAACTGCCCGTAGGCCCACTAAATTTATTACAGCCCCACCCAGCAAGCAGTTCTTAACAAAGGGTGTCCCTGTTGATGCCATGGTGGTTGCAGCAGCCACAAAGAAGGAGCTGGCTAACCCTTCGGTGCCTGTCCATCCACCTAATAAAAAATCTAGGACAATAGACAGGTATGGGAAGCGGATGTTTTCCTCAGCGACTTTTTCTATGCAGTCACTGAATTATCTGTGCCATTTCACCCGTCTCCAAAGGGATCTTCTCAAGGAACTGGGTGATACCCTTCAGGATCCATCAGCTGAGGGGGCTCAAGATAATAACTCCCAGCTGGCGACCCTAAATTCTATTGTCAACTCCTCCATGCGGCTCATTTCTTATGCAGCCGATGGGGCGAGTAGGGCCTCAGGTACAGGCGTGGCTTTGAGAAGACATGCCTGGATGCAGTTATGTAACTTTGCTGACCCCTTTAAGGCGTCCTTTACCAATACCCGCTTCGATGGTTCGGCTCTGTTTGGACCACAGGTGAAAGATTCCCTTACCAGGTGTGAGCAGGAAGGCAAGACTCTCTCTGCCGTGGGAGTCCGTTTCTCCACTCCCTCTAGACCATACCCCAAGGGTCAGAAGAGTGGAAAAATGTGGTCTCGGAAACTCCAGGGAGTCGTGCCTGACACACGTGGCGAGTTTCCCTCCAGGGGCAGGGGAGGGAACAATAATAGATGCTGCCCGAGGGGCAGAGGGGGCCCGCAAAATCAGGGTAGCAGAGAATCTTTCTCTGACAAACCCTTTCAGCACCCCTGAGGGGCTGCCCGACTATCCGCCTTCGGAGGCAGTCGGGGGAAGATTGTCACTGTACCCAGAAGCCTGGCAACTCCTTACACAAGAGAAATGGGTACGGTCTATCATAGCCGAGGGTTACAAGATCCCCTTTGTCCACACCCCGGTACAAACAACCAAGTCCCTTCCAGATGTTCCACCCGGTCTAAGGGAACAAGCAGTGCTAGAAATTTCAAAACTGCTTGAAAAACGGGCCATCCAGCCAGTCCCAGCAGACCAGCAAGGATCCAGAATTTACTCCAAGTTCTTTTTGGTGCCAAAAAAGACAGGGGACTGGAGACCCATTTTGGATCTCAGCAGGCTAAACAAGTCTGTTCAAAGAACAAAGTTCCGGATGGTCATGCTTCAGTCCATTCTACCCTTTTTGGGTCAGGACAATTGGATGTGCTCCATAGACCTTCAGGATGCGTACTACCATATCAAAATGAACAGGCACTCCAGAAGGTTTCTCCGCTTCTGGCTAGGAGCCAGTCACTATCAATTCAGAGCCCTGCCCTTTGGTCTCACCACAGCCCCCAGGGTGTTCACCAAATGTATGGCAGTGGTTACGGCTCACCTGAGACGGCGAGGATTCCAGGTGTTTCCATATCTCGACAACTGGCTCCTCACTGCTTCCACCAGGCATCAGCTACTACGAGCCAGGGATTATGCCATCCAAACTTGCTCCGAGCTAGGTATATCAATAAATTTCGAAAAGTCTGCTTTGTCGCCTTGTCAGTCTATAGTCTTTATAGGTGCAAGCTTAAATACAAAAGACCACTCTGCAAGACTTCCTCTCAACAGAGTGTCAGACATCCGCCGACACGTGCAGGTCTTACTACAGTGCAACAGGATTCAGGCCAGATTTGTGCTAAAGACTTTGGGACTCATGGCAGCAGCAATCATACTAGTTCCACTGGCTCGTTTTCACATGCCGCTTCTTCAGTGGATGCTTTTTACTCAATGGTCCTTTCAACAGGTCCCAATGTCTCACAAGATATTAATCACTCAATCATGGCTTGGTGGATGGTCTCCCCTCTTATACTCCAGGGCAGACCGTGTGTTCTTCCTCCTCCTGTTGCCACAGTGACCACGGATGCCTCCCTAATCGGGTGGGGGGGGGCATTTTCAGGGCACCTGGCAACCCCTAGAGTACCATCTGCACATAAATGTCTTGGAAATGAGAGCGGTGCTTTTGGCATTGCAAGCTCTTCAGGACTCTCTACCCACCGGGACTATTGCAATTCAGACAGACAATATATCTGTGGTATGGTACATCAACAAGCAGGGCGGAACCAAGTCCTATCCCTTATGTCGAGAAGCACTCAGACTCTGGCAGTGGGCGATCTCCTCTCAATGGTTTCTGATAGCAACGCACATCCCCGGGAGGTCCAACGTCATAGCGGACAGGCTAAGCAGAGCTATTCTCATGCCTCACGAGTGGTCTCTCAATCAATCAGTAGCGGACAAAATCTTCTGCAGATGGGGTCAACCTTGCTGCGACCTTTTTGCAACTCCTCTCAACAGCAAGTGCGACGACTTCTTCACTCTCTTCCCCCTTTCCGGGCACTCCCCCAGAGACGCTCTAGTTCACGATTGGCCCCAGGGTCTTCTGTATGCATTCCCGCCTTTTCCCCTTATTCCCAAGCTAATTCAGAAAGCAACTGCATTGAGATCCAGGATGATCCTCATTGCCCCTTACTGGCCTTGACAAATTTGGTTCCCATTCCTGCATCATCACCTGCTGGAGCAGCCATGGAATCTGGACCCAGTGCCACACCTCTTGGTCCATCAGTCAGTCGGGCAGGCTGCACCAATCCCTTCAGTCTCACAACGTCACAGCTTGGTTGCTCCACTTCCAACCTTAGCCAGGCTTCCACTAATTTCTCAGCCAGTGCGTGAAATCATACTTTCTTCGCACAAATCTGCCACCAGGAAACATTTCTCTTTCTGGGCAGAGGGTAGGAATATTGACCCCTTTACAGCCCCTGTCCATCATGTTTTAGATTTTTTAGCAGAGCTCTTTCAAGCTGGTCCCTCCTCTGCCACCATTAGGGTCCAATTAGCTGCTATTGCAAATTTCCATGCTGGCCTGTCAGAAACCAGCATCATGTCCCACAAACTTTGCAAGACCTTTTTCAAAGGAACCTTGTTGCTTAGGCACCCGGTCAGAGATCCCCCGCCTCCGTGGGACTTGAACTTGATATTGGCTTCCTTGATTCTCCCCCCCTTTGAACCCGTGGCTTCCTGTTCCTTAAAATTGCTCTCCTGGAAGACTCTCTTTTTGGTAGCCATCACATCAGCTAGGAGAGTTTCGGAACTTCAAGCCCTCTGTATTTGTCCTCCTTATCTTGTGTTTCATAAGGACAGAGTTTCATTTAGGCCTAATCCTTCGTTTCTACCCAAGATACCTTTTGAAACAAATCTGAATCAGACTATTGATCTGCCTGTCTTTTTTCCTAACTATTCGAACAAAGCTGAACAAAATTTGCACCGCTTGGATGTTCATAGGTAATTACGTTTCTACTTGGACAGGACTAAGCAAATAAGAAAATCAGACCAACTCTTCTTATCCTATGCCGAGGGCATGCAAGGACTGCCAGTTTCCAAAGTAACCTTAACCAGATGGTTGTCCTCTATTATTACCTTGCTTTATCAGCTCAGACATAAAGAACTCCCTGCTAAACCTAAAGGTCATTCCACCAGAGCTTTAGCTACGTCGGTAGCTTTTCAAGCAAGACTACCAATGGAATCTATTTGTGCCGCAGCCACTTGGGCCACTCCTCATACTTTTATTTTGCATTATAAGTTGGATATTGCCTGTAGGAATAGAGCTGAGTTTTTTTCCACTGTGCTCAAGAGTCTGTTCCAATGAGCCACCCAGGACTAAGGTGCTAGGGACGCTGTCCCATCCAGCAAGAATGAAGGCGAGATAGACAACTTAACATTAAGAAGTTATGTACCTACCATAATGTTCCATGTTAGTTGTCTTCTTCTCGCCTTCTTTCTTGTGTCCCACCCTCCTTCCCCCGTTCCTGGACAGACCGAGAAGAGTCCCCTTTTGAGGCCTTCTTCCTCTGGACAGCTCTGATGTACATTGTGTCCTCCTCTGTCCTTGTACTATAGTTTTTCCTTGTGGTTGGACAGGTGTCCTTGAATTTTTCCTTGGTGTTAGCTCTGCCAAATGAGATCTCGGGATCTGACGCTTAGCATTGTGGGATATAGGAAGGGCCTCAAGCCAGTAAATAGCTCTCGAGCTTTAGTAGATTGCCGAGTCGGAGCCGAGGATTGGCTCCGAACCCATCCAGCAAGAAAGAAGGTGAGAAGAAGTCAACTAACATGGAACGTTATGGTAGGTACATAACTTCTTATTTTCTGCTTAGCATTCTGCAGCTGATCCTCTTCTTGCTCTGTGAGATTCCCTGTATTCTGCAATGCTTTAACATTTGTCAGTCCCTCTAAATAATTCTTGTTACTTCTTAACCACAACACCCTTTCTTTTATTTCCACCCTATTTTTAAACTCCATATTAATTTTATCCCACTCCTTACCATTGTTTTCAGAAGTAATTTCTATCCCCTTGAATAGCTCCTGAATAATCTCTGCTTACCCGTTCGTTAAATTCCTCTCTTTTCAATAGATAGGTGGGAAAGCACCAGTGTCTCATTTTTATTTCATTACTATGTGTTTTTATCGTGATTATTATTGGTGCATGGCCTGAAATAATTATTGGGTGTGTATCAAGACCTTCAATTAAATGCTCATGTTTCTGTGAAATGTAAATTCTGTCTAGCCTAGCCCAAGTTTTTTTTATCTTGGGGAATAATATGTAAATTCACTTCATAACTCTTGTTATTGAATTCAGATCTTCCAAAACAAATATTTTCATAAATTTATTCACAAATCTACCTTCCTTTGTTATATTTTCCCTTCTGGGCCATCCAGACACATCTTCACTTCTGCAAATCAAACTCCAGTCCCCCTCATAAGGTAATATTCCTTGCTGAAAACTGATTATTTCTCCCAGAATTTTCTTAAGCTCCATTACAGCAGTTTTAGGTGGAATATAAATGCATGCTAGTATAAACCTCCTCCCCTGCCATTCGCTCTTCAGCAATACAAATCTGCCATTATTATCTTTTTTATTCTCTTCTGTCACTATTGGCACACCTCCTGCATTTAATGTAAGTACTCCTGTTTTCCTCTCTTCCAGATATTTCACTGAATAACCGCGTCTATATCACGTCATCGAATATGTGAATATTGAACGCTCACATGAGTGAATATTCACATACTCGAAAACAGTATTGTGCTGGCTGCGCCCCCACACCCCCCACTAAATATATATTCCCACTCCGAAATTGCCCTACAGTGAGGAAAGGACAAAAATCCCAATCTTCACTGTACCGCAAAAAAATTCATAAACTTCGAGTACGTGAATATTCACTCATGTGAGCATTCGATATTCATGTATTTGATGATGTGATATAGAGGTGAAAACCTGTCTTTAGCAAATTCACATGTTCAGTTCTTTCCAAGTGTGTTTCCTGTAATATAGCTATTTGCACTCTACATTTTTAATATAGTTCAGTATTCTTTCTTTGTTGTATTTATCTGTGAGACCATTGACATTTAAAGACAGTACAGAAAACATTATTGTATTCCTTTTATGTATAACATCTTTTTTGTTAAATGTGTTGTTCCAGCTTTTGTTACATGCATACACTGTTATGACAGGTTGAACTTTTATATAGTTGTTTCTTGTCATATCCATTTGAGCCTGTGTCACATTACAAAACTTTTTGTTTTATTGAAAGCCCTCAAACAAAAACAAAACAAAAAAACCCCAGTACCCCCTAAAACCTATTAATTTAATACTAACACGCAAAGATATGTACATCTTCAAATACTGAATTTTTACCCTCCTAATTGGAACAAATGTCCCTTACTGACCGCCACACTCAGAGACTTGAGTTGACCTAAAAGAAAGGTTGTCCATGCTAAGATGCATAATGCAGCCTGTGCTTCTACTCAGTGCTAACTGGTTTTGTCTTATCTTTTTAGCTGTCCCAGCTGGGAAAACCCCTGAATGCTTTCAGAGAACATTGTCTTCTAGCCAGTTTCTCTTTTCTCCCCCAAGCCAATCGGCCTCCACCACACTGTAACCAGTTTCTCTTTATCAGATTATCTCCATGGAGACATGAGAATCAGACAGCCAGTTTCTCGTTATCAGATTGTTTCCTTGGAGTCATGAGGGCCAGATACAGAATTGTTACTAAGCATGCATTTGTTTGCTAAAAATATTCAGCATTCTTTTTCATTTACTTGCTTTCTCTTAAAATGTGTTACTAAATCAATCTAAGGTCTTAATCCAGTCATTCTCCCATGCAAGAATGAGAAAGAGCAGATTATTTTTTCTTTTGCCATGCTCTTTTAACCATGCTTTTTTTTTTACATTGCAGTAGCTACAGTTCTTAAAACTGAACAGAAAGAAAGAGAGAAGGGAGAAAGAAAGGAAAAAGGAACAGCAGCACCTATTTGCAATCCTCATTACACTTAAAAACAACTGAGAAAACTTTACTTATAGCATGCAAGGAAAACCATACACCACAAAAATAGTACTATTAAAAAAAAATGACGTTCTCCCCTCTCTTTCCCTCCCCAAAGCATTTTCCAAACATTAATGACATGAAGTACTTTAGAGTCCCCCACAAGTCCAACAAATTGTGTAAAAATCCAATGTTTCCAAATTTTCTTGTTCTGTCATATATCACAAATATAATTATTGCACTGTAATCCTACATTATTAATTTTATTACTGTTCATCTCCATCTCCCAACCTGTATCTGCTTCATTTGCAGTGTACTCTCAATTCTTCTTTTCAACTCTCATGTTCCCTTCCTTCTCGCCAACATTTTCCTTTGAAACAGTGGAAAAGGTTTCAGACGTACAGTCTTTCTGTGGTCTTTATTACCAGAAGAACAAGAAGCAGAATCTCCTTCTGTTTCACAGCTCACTTTTTATTGGGCAAACTCTTGTATTTCCTCCTTAGCATGTACTTCATCAACAATGATTTTATCCCTGCAGGAAAGAATACCTTGAAGACACCTGCCTCTCAATATTCTGTGACTAGTGGAATGAATTTACTCCTCTTCTGCCTGGTGTACAATGAGTAATCATTCCCCAGAAACACTCTGCTGTCTCCCACTTTTAGTGTTTTATCCTTCTGCCACAGTTTTGTCAGAATCAACTCTTTCTGCTGGTAGGATTGCATCTTTGCTATTAAAGGTGTAGGTTGCTTTGTCATAGCCAGGTTTGGAGCATACACATGATGTGCCCTTTCAGCTAACAATGCCTGCTGTGGAATACCAGTCCAATTGCTTATTTGTGCTTTCATAAAATTAATGCAATCTGTTCCTTCCAGCTTCTCTGGTATAGTTGGAAATCTCAGTTTTTTCTACATACTCTCTCCTCTAATTCTGTTATTTATTTATTTATTTTAACTTCTCTTCCTGAGCAGTCTCTTATTCAGCCAGCCTTTTCTTCATTTAAACCTGATTTTTGCAGCTTTATCATCTCATCTGAATATCTGTTTAAAGCTTCTTCCATTTTCCCAGCCTTTTGTTGTTTGTGTTGATGTACTCCATGACTGTTTAATTTATTTTAACAAGGTCTGCGTGCAATTGCCTTATATTTTCCTGTAGGTTACTGGAAGTCATGTCTGGAGGTTGCATTGGTTTTTGCTGAACAGCTGCAGAACTCTCCCCAGTCAGTGTTTCTTCCTAACTTTTTGTAGCTGATTTTTTCCAGGTGCTCTGTATTTTCTTTTTACTGGCATCCAGACAGTACACTTGCTAGTCAGTTACTGAAAATTATCCATAAACACAAAATCTACTGGCTTTTTCTGTTGAGTTTCTGTTTTCACACTGGGAGAGCTAGAGTTAAGATGTTAACCAATGCACAGCCTTCTTGGAAGTCATGATATTCTTTGTTATCCTAGAAGTAAACTTCGTTAGGCTGTCAGGATAACAAGGGAACTTGAGTTGGGCACATCCAGTGCGCATTTTCTTGCCACCTCAAAATAAAAGCTGGATAAAAAAAATGCTGTCTGCTGCATTTGACATTAAGAATTGAACTGAGTTCTGAAGCCATTCTTTTGCACACAGAACCACACCATCACATATTTTCTTTATTTCATTATCCCTCATTAGGGTGCAACAAGGGACTTGAGCTTCATGGTTGAAAATTAAAGTATTCAAACAAGTTTTTGATATGCCACAAATATCAGGAGATACAAATTTTGGTAATTTACCAGCAATAAGTCCTGTACCCTCAGTCCATACCCTACATCTGTGGGAGAACTGAATATGTAGTTTGATTACAAGTAGTAGATCAACCATGGTTGGACTGGATGTCTCCATAACAAACCAAGATGTTCATCGTGCATACAGCTGCAGTAATCACACTTGGGTTATCCTGCCGTCAGGCGGGTCCTCGGTCGGCCGAATTCCAAAGTCTAGGTCCGGCGTCGGTTGTCGTCGCTTCTTCCCTGACGTCAGTGCGGCAGGGGTATAAAAGAGGCAGCCGATGCCATTTTCTTCAGTCTTTCGTGCCGTGCGGTGCCCGAAGCAGAAGCAGTTCGCAAGTGCCGGTCGGCCAGCTCCTGAGATTTACGAATAGTATTTCAGCCGAAGTCTTCTTTAAAGCTAAGTACCCCATTGGGGAAACTTTTCTTGCCTCAGACCGATGTCAAATTTAATAATTGCATTTCTTGTGGGAAGCAAATACCGCATAAGGATTTTCACTCTTACTGTATACCTTGCTTAGGGCCAGACCACGACGTCTCGGCCTGCCGTTTTTGTGCTAGGTTTAGCAAGCGCACTATTAAGCACCGGGCGGAGTTCGCCCTTCATTATTTTGGCAAAAAGTTTAATTATATTATGTCGTCAGATGCTCCAACGCCAGTTTTAGGCAAAAGACGCAAGGATAAGGATAGGCACCCGAGGCTTGCACCGACTACTGAGATCACGCTTAGGCCGACTACCGGTTCTCTGGTTCTCAGCGAGGTGCCTACGCAGCCCCTGACTACCGATGAAACTATTTTACCGGCGACTTCAGTACCTGAGGCCGCAGGATCCTCGGTCTCCATTCCCACTGCAGATACCGACGCCAATCTTGGCAGGGAAACAAATTTTAGCCAGGCCTGCCATTTCTGAAGGCGTGTACAGGCCTACCACCTCATCTTTTAAAACATTTACTAAATCTAAAGCTGCAATGAAAATTAAAAAAACAGGGCCTCAGACCCTCTCTCAAGGCCCCATGCCTAAAAAACAGATGCTTAAAATGGCTGAGGATTTGATTATTATCATCAGGGGTTCTCAACCCCCCTCAGACAAAAGACCCAGGTTGGAGGGAGGCTACCCTTCCTCAGACCAGGCTTCTATTACTTCAGACCATTCTGAGGACCAGGATTACTCCTATTCCCCATTTGAAGACTCGGATGCTGAGGAGTCTATTCCCTTGGTCTCCCCCCCCCCCCCTGAGGACTTCTCTTTTGGGGAAACCCTGCATACACTGAGAGAGAACTTCCACTGGGAAGGCCAAGATTATTTAGATTCCAAGAAAAGGCTCAGGGAATTTCTACTACTTCCCCAGCATAGGCCCCTGGCTATTCCTCCTGTCTTAGATATTTTGGATGATGTGTACGCAGAAGCCAGTCTTAATCCAGACTCATTACCTCCAGCCCCTGTTAAACCAGACAGATATTACCGGGTTCCTGATTCTCACCAGTTCCTTTATAAAAGCCATACTGCTGACCCAGAAACTATTTCACAGGGTCCCAAGGGGATTAAGGTCTCTACTGCTAAAAACCCTTTGCCTTCAGAGAGAGATTCTAGAGTATTAGAAAGGTGGGGGGAAAAGGTGTATACCTCAGCCACTTTAACCATGAGGGCATTAAACTGTCAATTTCATATGTTAAAATACCAACAGTTCTTGCTATCTCAGCTGAAAGGCAAAATGACACAAACAGAACAACCAGACTTGAAAGAGTTGCAGGATTTGTTGCATGGAGCAGAACAAGTGGGGAAACATACCTTGCAGTGTGGTTTTGATGCTTTAGAGGCCTCATGCAGAGCCGCTGTCACAGGGTCTGTCATACGTAGGCATGCTTGGCTCAAAGAGCAAACCTTACCAGATCAGGTCAAAGCTAAGTTATTAGATGCACCACTACAAAAAGATGTATTGTTCGGTGTTAAAGCTGAGGATGTACTAAAGAAAATGGAGGAAAAAGCAAAATCTATGCAAACAGTTAAAGATTTCTTGCAGGTGCAACCTCCGTGCTTCAGCAGAAACTGGCCTTCAAAAAATTGGTCCTTTCCAGCCACGGACAGACCCCAAAGGGGCAGATTCAGATGCCCAAGGAGTAGAGAAAATCCTCAAGGATCTTACAGAGCTAGACAGTGGCAAACACCAACCCCCAGAGGTGGAGAAGACAGACCACAGTCATTTCGAAAACAGATGCAATGACTTTCCCCTATGCCTGCCAAGCAAAAATATAATGGCAGCACCTTTGGGCGGAAAACTGGCCTTATTTTCAAAAAACTGGCACATTGTTACACAGGACAAATGGATTCTGGATATTATAGACAGAGGCTACAGGTTCCACTTTCACACCCTTCCAAAAATGAGAGGCATGCCAAACCTGCCACAAAATCAATGGGCAGAGGCACAAAGGCAAATTTCCACTCTCATGGATATGAAAGCAATTCAAAAGGTACCTGCAAAAGAGCAAGGTCAAGGTTTTTATTCAAGACTATTTCTGGTACCAAGGAAGGACAAAGACCGGGGACCCATCTTAGACCTATCTATTCTAAACACATATCTAGAGGTACCAAAATTCAAGATGCTCACATTACAGCAGCTTCTTCCCATGCTGGGCAAGGAGTCTTGGCTGGTAACGTTGGACCTCAAGGAGGCATACCTGCATGTCCCTATCAGACAAGATTGCAGAAGATACCTCAGATTTCTTGCAGGTTCAACCCATTACCAATTCTCTGCATTGCCCTTTGGCTTATCTACTGCGCCCAGAGTGTTTACGAAATGCCTGGCATCAGTAATTGCCTTCTGCAGACAACGAGGAATCCAAATCTACCCATATCTGAACGACTGCCTGATCCAAGCAGACAGAAAGGACCTTCTATTGCAACATCTGGCATTTGTAATAAATCTGTTAAACTGCCTGGGGTACACAGTAAACAAAAAGAAATCAAAGCTAATACCTTCTCAACAGATAATTTTCCTGGGTGCCAGCTTAAATACAACAACCCAGATGGCCTACCTCATGCCAGACAAACAAGGGCAACTGTTTCAATACTACAACAAAATGGCAACTTTAACCAGGCTAACTGCAAGGAAAATCCTGCAGGCTCTGGAGTTCATGGCATCTTGCATCTTACTAATACCATTTGCAAAGCTGCATATGAGGAAACTACAATGGTACCTAAAAAACGTATGGTCTCAGCACAGCCACAGCTTGGAAACGATTATACCACTTATTCCATGCCTTCAAAAGGAATTTTTGTGGTGGGCTCAAGCATGCCAAAGAAACACAGGTCTTCCTTTCAGTTTACCACAAGCAACTCAAATCATCACAACAGATTCCTCAGACTATGCCTGGGGAGCACACATGGCAGGTCAGTGTATTCAGGGAAAATGGTCCCAAAAAGACATGCACCTAAACATCAACCAAAAGGAGATGCTAGCCATGCAAAATGCTCTTATGACCTTCAAAGACCTACTGCATCCAGGCCAGCTATTAATAAGGACAGACAACACCACAGTCATGTGGTACATAAACAAACAGGGGGGAACGCATTCATACCCCCTGTGCAGGCAAGCCATGACCCTGTGGAACACAGCACTGGAATTACAAATTCAACTACAGGCACAATTCCTGCCAGGGAAGGAAAACACACTGGCAGACAACTTAAGCAGAAAAATGACAGACCCACATGAATGGAAGTTGCATCCTCAAGTCTTCTCAAAGATAACTCAGGCATGGGGACAGCCAGACATAGATCTATTTGCTACCCACAGAAATTACCAGCTGGAAAAATTCTGCTCAAGGACCTATCATCCACAGGCCTGGAAAGTGGACGTACTCTCTTTCAATTGGACAGCATTGACAGTCTATGCCTTCCCGCCTCTACCTCTACTGGCCAAAGTCCTACTAAAAACCAGAGCAGAGAGGCCGCAAATGATTCTCATTGCTCCAGACTGGCCACGACAGCACTGGTATCCTCTCCTAAAGAGCCTCTCACACTCACCACCATGGACCCTTCCTCAAGTTCCTCTTCTGTTGTCCCAGCACAACTACAAGACCCTTCACAGCCAGCTCAGAATGCTAAATCTAGCTGCATGGAGAATACCTTAGTTTACCAACAAACTCTCCTCTCCAAGGAGGTACAGGATGTCATCTTGGAGGCCAGGAGACCCTCCACTAAAAAAAACCTACTCCGACAAATGGAAACGATTTTGTTCCTGGAATCAAGCAAAGGGTCGGAATCCTTTGGTAATAAATATACCCCAGATTTTACAGTACCTAACTGAGATGTTAAACAGTGGCCTCTCCTTCTCTTCCAACAAGATCCACGCTTCAGCCATTTCAGCACAATACAATATGGATCCTCCTTTATTCTCACATCCTCTATTAAGGCAGTTCCTTAGAGGGGCAAAAAATATAAAACCCCCACGTAAACCACCAACTCCAGCCTGGGACCTCAACTTCGTATTGGAGAAGCTGACACTGCCTCCTTTTTGAGCCGGCTTCTTCAGCAGAGCTACAATACTTGTCATGGAAAACAGCCTTCCTTCTGGCTATTACTTCAGCACGCAGGGTTTCGGAGCTACAGGCCCTCATGGCTGTGCAACCATTCATCATCTTCCATCAGGACATGGTTTCCTTACGAACCAACCCTACCTTCATGCCAAAGGTAGTATCCAGTGTGGCTTTGAATCAGTCTATTTATTTACCTACCTTTTATCCAAACCCACAGAACAAAGGAGAGAGGCTACTACATTCCTTGGACATTCACAGGCAACTTCGTTATTACTTGGACAGAACAAAGTCATTCCGAAAATCTGAGCAGCTCTTTGTGTCCTATGCTACAGCTGCTCAAGGAAAGGCTATTTCCAAACAGACTGTTTCAAAATGGATAGCCCACTGCATACGCTTTTGTTATTCATTTCATGGAAAATCAGTGCCTGTATGTATCAGATCCCACTCCACCAGGGCTACAGCTACCTCAGCAGCTTTCCTCAGGGGGGTCCCTACCAAGGACATTTTGGAAGCAGCTACTTGGAGTTCAGTGCACACTTTCTCCAAGCACTACCACCTACCACTATACTCAAAATCTAGAGTGGGCTTTGCCACAGCAGTCCTGCAGGGCATTCTAGCCCCTCCTAATTCCGCTTAGTACCAGCCACCCTTACTTAGCTTTGGGATTCTACCAAAGTGTGATGACTGCAGCTGTATGCACGATGAACATAGTACAGTTTTGTACATACCATAAATGTAGATGTTCGAGTGCGCATACAGCTGCAGTCCAGGTTACCCTCCCTCCATCCCCTCTTAGGACAGGGCTTATGACAAATACCTTTAACATACAACCTATTTGGGGTATTCCTTTGTGGTGTATTTGCTTGCAACTTCTGTTTTGATTTATCTACTTATGTATGTTTGCATGACATCATGTTTTGCCTTCCTTTCTGGGGGCACCTGACATCTGGGGCAAGAAAAACTGAAGAAAATGGCGTCTGCTGCCTCTTTTATACCTCTGCCGCACTGATGTCAGGGAAGAAGCGACGACAACCGATGCCGGACCTAGACTTTGGAATTCAGCCGACCGAGGACCCGCCTGACGGCAGGATAACCCAAGTGTGATGACTGCAGCTGTATGTGCACTCGAACATCTACATTTATGGTAGGTACAAAACTGTACTTTCTTCCTTTTGCAATGAAAGGTCCTAATCAGTACATTGGCAATAATAGATGTTCATCTTAGCTCGTAAGGTAGGTAGAATTAGTTGGATTTTAGCGTTACTAAGGTGTAGTAGAGGGTGAAGGAGCTAGATTATGTCATGCCAGCGGAGGCTAAGGTATCTACAGTGGTAAGCTGGGAGTGCCAGCATGATATGGCTGGGGAATGGTAAGAGAGATAATGGTCGCAGTAAGATAAGTGGTTAAACACACAGATGGAGAACAGAATTGGGAATCGGTAAAAGAGATGCCAGTCTGAATGGAATTGTGGGAGTAGTATGTATTTAAAGGGAAAAAGTATAATTGGCTGCATGAATAATTAAGAGCTGTGGTAAGAAATAAAGCTGAACCTGCATAAAGGGTTGATGAAAAGGTCTAATTGCTGAGAGTGAGGTAGGGGTGACAGCCATTGAGAAAGACCAGCTCAGATGGAGCTAAGGAAGTGGAGGATGAACAGGGGTGAGAGGAATTATGAGTTCCTAGAGAGATAGAAGAATATGCTAGGAAGGTTATTAGACAGGGGGAAACAAGGAGCAAGTAGAATACAGAGGTTGATGTAAGACCTTAACTAGTATTTGAGGAGACCACATTTAGTTCAAAAGTAACAGTGAACAGATTTACCTGCCCATACCCACCCTTAATGACTAGTCACATTTTCAAAGACAGAAATCTACAGCTTGGTAGAAGTTAGTACAAATAGTATGGAAGCGTGAGGAAAATAGTCTGAGTAGAAGATGTAAACAGAATAAGAATTGTGGTGACCACTGAATATGTACAAAATGCAGGCAGATTGTATATATGCAAAAAATGTTGGTAGAAGAAAGCTGTTCATCTGTCCAGTCCATTCCAGCCAATATCCCATCGTTGCCATCACCTCTGATGATCAACTCTGTAATGGTCTATATAAGTATATGTCTTCAGATTAGATTAATGTAGTCTTCAGAATAGGTAAAGCCTATTTTTTGAAAGATGCTAAGACTGTCTTGGCTGAGCAGTGGTGAAGCAGTTAGCCCTGCTCCCTAATAGCCCTTGGTTACTTAGTTCATTACCCAGCTTGGATGCCTTCTGTATCGAGTTGCAGAATCTGTACATCCCTACTCTGTCCATGTGGGATTTCACTAGGTGATGTAGTTTCCTTCCATGTCTCAAAGATGTGCATGTTGGTTATTTATTCATTTATTTATTTACATATTGGTTAATTAACAGAGCATTGATACAGAAAGGATCTACTTCAGGCTCAACCTGGGAATAATACAAATAATAATAACAAGCCATTCATAGATCAAGAAAACCCTTAAATTGTCCATAGGCTTGACTATGTGCCTGTTTGCTGATGGACTTTTGTCCCATTCAAGACTGGTTTCTCTGTGTTGTGCACACTGCTTGCTAGGATATAAGAACCCCATGACCATGAATAGAATGAAGCAGATATCAGAGAGTATCACCACTCTGTTGCAATGCCACCTTCCAAGAATGTTTGCTAACGAAGTAAAATAAAATGTCGGTGGCTAGGTTGTAAGTAGTGGTTATACACAAAAAATGCAGATGTTTATTTAATATTCAGTATTTTTAGGTTGTACATGTTCAAATCGGGTTGATGTAATTGCTATTGACCTTACTAACAGTGAAGGTAGGTTCTGGGGATTCTGTTCCTCTCCCTTATGTTCTTCAACGTTATTGATTTCTTTAATACTGCCTTCCTCTGCTGATCTCATTTATTCCCCCATTCCCATTGTGGTTCAGATGTAACCTTATATAAACCCCCATTAGGTAAGTCTCTTCAAAAGAAATTGTCTTTGCATTGTATGTATTAGGCATGCTGGAAGAAAGAAAAAGAGATCCCTTGAGGGTACACATTCTGTTTTAGGTACTTGGAGGTATATTTCTGCTCTGAGTTCCAATAGTTACCTATATACAGTGATGACAGTGAAGGAAGAATACATGTCTGTTTTTGTGCAATCAACTGACTGCATGCTGCCTGTGCTGTTGTCCTACCTCTGACCCAAATAGTAGAGAGATGACCTTGTCTACTTAATACTGCTTCCCAGCTGAGTTTCAATTGCCCAGACATGTAGTCTCTCTCTGTTCACCACTGGCTAGAGATAAGCATTGCCTCCAGGGTATCAGACTAGCATTTGCTTTAGGTTTGTAATGGTTTAAATATGGGTGAAGGATGGAGTTCCTTGGGTTCTGATGAGGAGATCATTTGGAATACCAAGGTCTTTAATTTAGTACATACATGTTCATCCGAGTATTTATTTAGCACAGCAAATGTTTTGACTCCACAAATAGGCATGGCATCAGTGGTTAAAACAATTAACAATAAAGTATTAATTATGCTCTGATTTGTCTGTTTTAGATAACATTTCAGTATTTTAGCAAGACATAAATGCATACTGACAGCTGTAATTTATATTTTTTTTAATTATCTAGCCAAATGGTAACTTTTTGCTGGCCACATATCGATGCCAAGCAAACACTACAAGACTGGAGCTGAAGGTAAGAGCTAAATATTCCCAATATAATTTGCATTTTGGTTTAACAGATACTGCAAAAACAAAACATTAAAACTGTAACTCATGTAGGAAAAATTGCAAAATACACAAAGTCCATGTTCAAAAATGATGTATGTAGCTGTATCTCAGGACCTTATTTCTGTATGTCTTTTAGGACAGTAAAACAGTAACCATCGAAAAAGTCAGGACCTGCTACAGCAAGCCTTGAAACAAGGAGACTAACTGGCCAAAAACGAACTTACATATACCAAGTCTGAGATGGACATTTCTTAGGCTATTCCCTTTTTTCTGATGTATGGCGATCTTGTAGTTGGCATATATAACTTTAGGGGGTGTGGGATCTTGCCTTCCACATTGGGTGTAGGAGACTTGTCACCTTGCAAAAAAGAAGATAAAAGGAGAAGAGCAATCGTCAAGACCCACTATTCTTCTGGGTTTTCAGTCTTTTTTTTTTTTAACTTGTCAGCACTCAGCATTTCGAGTGGCAACATTTCAATAGGAAACCCATGAAAACTAACAGATAAACAAATCTGGTGATAAGTAAAAGAAAATATTGCAGCTTGATGAGAACTGTTGCCTAGCATCAAACAATAGGGCTGGCTTACAACTTGCTTGTCAAATGGATGACACCAGATGGAGCGCTCTTGAATAATTAGGCAATTTGCAGTGCTGCAGTAAGTCACCTTGCACCTTAGTACAGCGCTGCCTCACTCAGTATGTGGTTGCACCTGCCTCTGGCAGTCTGATATTGTGCAGACTTCAGGCAAGGAGTCTTTTTCTCAGTTACAGCCCTGTGTGAATGCAGTGTTATAACTTGGAAGACTCTTATTGATGGGTTTTGGTTAGTTATAGCTTCTGTACCAAATAGGAATTCAACACTTTTTTTCTGTAAAATCCTGTGTTTGGAGATTACTGATCGCACCTACCAATGCATGGTATGGTGTAACAAGCTTGCTGCAAAAATGTGTGCATCCCCAGAGCCCACCAAAGTTCTACATTCACATCTGAACAGCACAGTAACTGTCCATGTGGCTGTCATATTACCAGGCTAGACCTGTACTGGTATTGCTTGCACTGTCTCAGAGAAGAGCACAACATTAATAACTATCATAAGTGTAAGAGGTTTGACATAGCTACTTGAAGATTAAAAGGGAAGAATTATGGCCTGTTGATATGGAAACTTGTGAGAGTGAGTCCTCCTTGCAGCCCAGGCATAAATCAGAACATTGCCACACATACCAGCACTTAGAGGAAAGGTCTGGAGACTGAATCTCCTGAAGGAAAGTGTAGCGTTCAATGTCCTCAAAATATTGCAGCTGATGAGATCATCCTCAGCTTGTGAGGGACTGAGCCTGAACTTATCCACAGGATTTGGTTGATGCTAAAGAGACTGGGAAGGTGCACCCTTATTTCACACATTGGGGTGTATCCCAGGATTTTTGAACCATATTGCCAGCCTTCCCTGGATAACAAACTATAAGCAGTGGCCAGCTAACTTGAACCTGAGGAATCATTTCTTGTGTCATCCAGTTATAGATGATGGCACTCAAGGCCAAGGCTTCTCATCCAGGGATAGTCCCCCTTACAGCCCCCCCCCCATAGGTTTCAACCAAGGAGGGTACAGCAGGCCATCCCTCGCCAGGATTCACATCTCAGAACCTGGACAATCATGCACCTTACCCAGTGTGGGATTTCCCAAAAGCCTGCTGCTTTTAGCTAGTGTAGTGCACAGTTGAGCACCAGGTCCCACTCCACCTTTACTTTGTGATGGCTTGTCGCATGCTTTCTTTTTCTCAGTACTCTCATCAGTCTTACTCCTTTGGGGAGTAGTAGACAAAAATGCCCCTCCACTCCATATCTTTTGATGAATCTGAGGATCCCAAGGCCACTCTCTTTCAGATGAACAACTCTAACCCAATCTACCTGTCTGTTGGATAACTTCTCCTTTCAAGACACTCTTGCACTTATGAATAGTATCCTGGATTGGCGTTGAGCCCCTGTCTGTTCAACATAGAAGCACCTTGCAAAATTTCTAGAGTAGATGGCTGAGAAGCCCTGTTTTATCTGTTTGTCACAGTCAGTCATTTGGGATATGATCTAGGAGGGTTGACTCTTCCTTAACCCTGCCACTTTCATCACTAAAGAAGGCTGATATTTCCTGAGGCAACAGAGCAGTTTGCAAACATCCAGTTGCTGACTCTTGTATGATTTCTTCAGTCCAACCAAGATCCCAAAGATTACATCATTTAATAAGTTTGCCTCCTAACAAGGAATTTAGGGCTGTAGACATGTGTGGTAAGAGAGTTTACATCTCTGCCATGTTTGGATTCATAGTCCTCCTTTATTCTTTTCACTCGACTGATTTCCTTTTTCACCTAAGAAAGTTATGGATAAGCTCAAGGATCTCCATGAGTCTGGGCTCAAGAAGCATCTTCATGAAACTTTGCTTTTGGCTTTGGTAGTGGACTGTCATGTAATTCACTACAGTTTTAGCAGTAGTGCCACTTTGGCTAGTTCTGAAGGCTCAGTTCTGTACCTGCACATGAAGGCATGACTGAGATTGTTCTTCTTGAAATAGGGGATCAGGAGCAAGATTCAGGGTTTCATTTTTATTGCAGAAGTGCTGATTAGTCAGCCTCCCAGAGCTTAATCAGTAGCCTCTTAAGAATGAAACAGATGTTTATGTTCATTCTGTCAATGATTACTTTTTTCCTCTTTTGTCTTTTAACTGGCCATACCAAAAGAAGAAAAGGTCCACTCCAATGCTTAAAAAAGTCCTTAAGTACTATCTTACTCTCCTGTATTGACAAAGGGTAGGTAGTTCACCAAATTCATCCCAACTTGGAAAATTATTGCAGAGGATCAGTGAGTCTTACATAAGGCTGTCACAATCATATTAAGAAGCTCAATAGTCCTTATTCAAAAAGACTTTTGCTCCTGGATCATTCCTTTTCATTGGAACTCATGGGTTAAGTCCAAAATGTACTGTTCAGTGGAGAGGCAGATGATGATGTAACTTTCAAAGAGGGTTGGGAGAATACTTCCATCTAGTCCAGATCCCAAAGGGGGCACACAGTTTCCATCCCATTCTGGATCTCAGCAGTTTGAACAAGTACATCCAATATGTTTGTGTTTGGATGGTCATCCTGCAGGGAATCATACCTTTTCCATCAGCAGGATGGTTTTGCTAGACGTGATGGTTGCTTTATGAATTTATTTATTTATCTATCATCAGTAGTGGGATACACACAGGAGATTCCTCTGGTTCTGTCAGTGGGTATCACTTCACTTCTAATGCAAAAAAATATTGCCACCTGGGTTTTCCTTAACACTGCAAAGTCTTCACCACAGTGCTAGCTTTGGTGGACAAAATCTTGCAGGAGAAAGCCTCCTGGCATTTCCATACACGGGCAGCTGTCTTCTGGTATCTTCATGTAGAGTCTCCATGAAGGTGGCCATCTTGTCAGTACTGTCTTGTATGCAGGCCCTGGGGATTACCACAAAATGGGAAAAATATTTTCTGATCCCTGCCCAGATCTGTGCTCTTGGCATAATTGGACACTTTGTAGCATCCGCCATTGTAACATTTGGAGATGGTCCAGGAGGATTATGACTTTGGTCATCTTCAAAAGAATGTAGAACAGGATCAAGACCAGATCTCAGCTGTTCATTCTGAGATTGATGACAACCACAAATGTTCATGGTGCCATGAGCATGTCTGAGGACGTGATTGCTGCAGTGGACTGTACATTATCAGTGGCTTCAGAACCATAGACATTTTTTATGTTGGACCAGTGTTGTCAGGCTCTTGAGTGAAAAATAATTCCCACCAACTTTCTGATGGGTCTTTCTTCCTGCAGCTGAACTTGTTGCAGGTTTTGGATGACAAATGCTTCTGTTATGGGTTAGAGAATTAATTGTGTAGCTGCTATGATGTCTCCCCTCCCAGAGAGGAGCTCCACATCAAGGGTTACAAGGTAGCACCCCCTATTCATGGACACAGTGTTAATGTGACATGGAGCCACAAGTATGGTCATCACAGTATCAGTATTTTACATCCTGGTGAGGTGAACATGGTGACAAAGACACTAAGTTACTCCTCCAGTTCTCTCTTAGAGACTGATCCTAGTCAGGGTCTTTTGAAAGTGGGGAACACTAGAGAAGAAACCTGTATGCTGTTCAGAAGAATGCAGTTGTCCCCCTCTTCTGCTTAGTTCAGCAAGGCAAGGAGGAAGCAGAGGTGAATATTTTTCTCTGCAGTGACACAAGAGATACCTCTATGCACTCCTGCCACACACATCATCACAAAGTTCAAGGGAAAAAAACAGAACTCATTCCATTCACCCATTTCTGGCCAAGAAGAACATTGTTTCAGGCCATAAGGTTCTTAGCAACACAGGGAACTCTTGAAGTCCAAGGTAAAGATGTCTCCAACTATTGGAGTGAAAAATGTTTCCACATCAGGGCCTGATTCCTAATGTAGACCCCCCCCTTTATTTCAGTAGATTTGCCAGCTTGGGTCTCAGAGGTGATTGACAGATTTGATTGGCTTATGTGTACAAAAGAGTAGCAGCTAGTGCCTAGCATCTTAATGTTCTGTCCAGCCTGCCAGTTTCATCTTTTGGGTTTTTTTGGGTTGTTTTGGTCCCCTCAGACCTCATGTTTACAGGCCCAGCCCCCAGTGTCCCTCCTCCATGCTGGGTCTACCAGACATCCTCTTACTTTCCCAACCTTATTCTGGTATTGCTGTGGCCAGTCATGGATCCTAAGGTCATCCTTGTCTCATCTGTGCTTCCATCCTGTTTTTTTTTTTTTGTTTTTTTTTTTTGTTTATTTTTTGATTTATGCCGTACTCACTTCCTTTCCCCACCCCCAAGTTCATTGATTGCATCCAAGAGTAACTTAACTCTTTGGAACACACTTCCTGCTAGAAAGTGTATCAGCTAGCACTCTCCTTCCGAGGATGGGCATGCATATCCCTTCCCTACTGCTCCATCAATCGCCCAGGCTGCTAACTGAGCCCAGATCAATTAGGCCGTAATTAGGGCTTTATCCCTGTACACCATTGGAATGACATGTTTTGTTCATTTTTCATCCATTTGTTTAGCAAGGCTTACGAAGTTTCAAATGGCCATACTTCATTATTTTTTTTTGCTGGGGGCTGACACTTTTGTAATTTAGATTCCTGGTGTTCTGACAAACTCTCAGATCTCAGGTGATCCCTGTTGTCTATTGCTAGGATGTCTGTGTCTTTTGCTTGGGACTGCCAGTTCCTTCAGTACTGTACAGTCCACTCCCAGATTTACTTTTAGATTACCACTGGATTATTATTACTATTATTGACCTTAGTCATGTATTGAACTTTTTTGGCTTTCTTGTTTTTCTGTCTGTATCTGTGAACTTTACTGCAGTGATGTGACTGCCATCCCTGACTTTACTAGAACTTTAGTATCCACCACTTACCACTTAGTTTGTGGCTTACAGGAGTTTTATAGCCAATTCACCATTTAGATGGTGTTTTCTGCACCTACCTGTTGGGCTTCTTTTTCTGGATTTGGACCTTGACTATCCTGGTGGTGATCAACAATTAATATAACTGTTGCAGGAGCCTAAGCTATATGGGTCATATCCTGCCAAGGATATGACCACTGGCCAGCTTTCAAAGCGTCAGGGCATCTACCCTGTGGCCTAATCACTGTGGGAGTCAAGGGGAGCCACATAAAGGTAGTGGTTAGGACACAAAAAGCTTCAGAGCTTTCTTGTCACCAAAGTCCGCCCCCTCTGCAGCATTCATGGTACTGATGGTTGGTTAGTGATCCTTCTGGGGAGAGCCATCCCAAACATTATTGCTCTGAGGGAAATGTCTGCTTTTTCTGTGAAATTGTATATTTTATGCTAGGAAACATCTTTTTGTCATGAACAGTCATGTCTGATATAGGATTTTTATTTAGGGAATGCTTGTGTAAAAAAAAAAAGAAAATGTGTTCTTTATTTTTTGTACATTTGTATGTGAAATACTTAATGTGAGAAGAGGATATTGAGCTTTTGGGGACCGTCACCGAGATTTTATGTTTACAGACATACTCAGGCTCTGCTACTGCAAAATTCTGAAAATACTGAAATACTAAAAAATTCTCAGTAGTCTTCATGTGTCAATCCATCTCTCTCTCTCTGCTTCAGCCTATGATTGATAACTCTGCTGTGGTAGGACTTGGTCTCACAAAACTGCTCATCAGTGTATCTCTGTCCCTCTGGTGTAGCTCCTTGGGAAGCCACTAAGAAATGAGTGTTCGACAAGTCCTCTGGATCTATTTATTTTATTTATTTTACATTTGTTGACCGGGCTAGTCTAACTGGATATATGTCCATTTTCAGTAGAGGCCCGGGGAGAAAAGCTCCAAGTATTAATACATAGTTAAAAAAATCGGTCTACATAAAAGTTACAACAGTAAAACACTAAGCAGGGAAAAAACAAAATAAAAAGGAATTTTTTTTTTTTGGGATGGGCAAAGAACAATATTTTATAAAGTAGCTAATATGAAAGAAGGATAAAGTAAGAAAGGAGGTGAAGGAAAGATAGGAAAGGTATCAGAGAAAGAATAAGGTGAGTTTAGGAATAGGTTATTTTCCTAGGTCTAAAAAATAGTTACTTTTATGAAAGAGAGGCAAAATATACACCTAAGAAGAGAGGAAAGAAAAAAAAAACTTTTTGGTACTTATTCAACGGGTAGGGTTGTAGGGTTTCATCAGATTTTCCTCCAAAATACTTATCTTTTTCTGACAGTATAGCCAAAATGAGCGATTTATCTCAGTGGCAACAAAATAAAATCTCTGTCTCCCAGGAAAAGTATTATGATTTGTTACAACTGGATTTTCCTCAGACTGAAGCTCTCTCTCCTTTTTATCAACTTTAGAGGATGTTTTCTTGACAGGTTGCAGTATGCCTGACAGTCAACCCTCTGCTTGCAAAAAGTCTGATCTGATGGTTATATAAAGTACCCCAGGCACACAAATATCTGTTTTCTAATCCCATATCACATCTTGCATTAATTTCCATATCAAAGCCATCTACTACTAAACATATTGTGAATGGTAGTCCAGTACCTCCTGACATGATTGTTCTTTTGCCCTGTTAACCTTCAGAATTCTTAGCTGATAGGCCCACGTGTTAACATTTTTGCTGGCTTCTTTTGAGAGCATGCAAAAGCTGTTAACCTTCCATCTTCAGAGTATAAACCTTTATCAGCAAGTCATTAATTGTATCTGTTTCTCAGGTAACTAAGTTTTGTAAAGTGTTAGTATGATTCTGCTGATGATGTGTCCAGATTTGTTGCTTCTGGTTCAGTTATGATAAGGTTTGTTTGATTACATTCTCATAATTTGCCACAAGAGGTAAAAGCTGATATTTTACATTCTACTTTGTCCTGCTGAGGTCCTAAAAAGATTTTGAGGGAAACTGATTCAAGGGGTTACCCATATCTTTCAACACTCCATTTCCAAATTCACTAAAATCTTTCCTTCTAACTCAGGGCCATTATCAAAAAGCAAAATAAGGAATCTCAGCAAAATTCAAGCAAACAGAAATTTGAAAAGTAATGGTACTCGTGCTCAAAGAGAAAAGAGCTTTCCAGAACCAAGGGCAGTAAAAAAAAAAAAAAAAAAAAAAAAAAACAGAATGACTAGTTGCCTATTCAAGCTCCCCACCATGGCAGTCCTTTAAAGTTATCTGGGAATCCCTTCCTCCCTTTCAGGAGATGCCTCCTCATCTTGTAAACAAAAGGTCCCTGCTTCCTTCAATTTTGTTACATATGTTGTCTCAGGGCCTCATAGAATTAGTGGCCACAAATCAGTCAGGCAAAGGTTTTTATTCAAGGATCTTTCTGGTGCCAAAGTAAGAGGGAATCTGGAGACCAGTCCTAGATCTCCCCTTTCTCAGTCTCTGTGTCAAAGTCCCAAAGTTCAAAATATTATACCTCCAAAACTTATCACTCCACCCCTCAGTTTCATGGTAGCATTAGACTTAAAATATGTTTATCATCACATAGCAATTTGCACAGAATTCAAACATTTAAAGATTCTGTATCTAGTTTATTTTATCAGTTCTGTCTTACCCTTTGGTCTATCTACTAGCCAGTTGTATTTACAAAGTATATGGCACTTAAAGGCATTTGCATCTTTCCTTATTTGGACAGTTGTCTTATATTTGAAGACTCTTGTTCCAAGTATAAAGATTCCCTGACACTTTTCAAGGAACTCCTACTCAGTCTGTGTTTCAAGCGAACTTACAGAAATCATCTTATATTCCTTCTCACAGAATAGATGTCCTTCTGTATCACCGTTGCAGTATTCTTTATCTAAGGGTTCTCCGACCAAGAATAGTTTATTGTCCGACTGGTATACCAAAGCTTTTAGTTCTTATAGGTGCTGTATTGTCATATGTATGCTCCCTGCACAATATGTAAAGCGTAAAGGTGACATACAGATGCACACACTCAGAACTTTTTTTTCAGTCATTCTGAATGCCCTTCTGCTGTGGTGGTTAACAAACTACTTTTTCAGATAAGGGGTCCGATGGGATTTCTTCTTTTCCTTTTCTTAGTGTTTGTTACTATGTTCATGTCATCCAGAAAGGGAAAGTGTGTAGGAGGCAGATTCCGCATAAAGATCATCACAGTGTGTGTCTTTTTTGTTTGGATGCTTCCCACTATCTGCCAGGCATTTGTGCCCAAGACTTTCCTTAGTCATCTCTCCTGTTTGTCCATATACCTGGAGACCAGTGTTTTAATTTGTTGGCTCAGGGTGCTATGGTGGAATCTTTCTGTCTCATGGGCCAGCCTTCTGCCAAGAAAAAGGCCAAAAAAAGTTAGGCTTGATCTGGTGACTGTCCAGCCTCCCCCAGACATCTCTCATGAGCCTTGTGGAAGCCATGAAGACTGTTTGACACTTGCTTCAGATTCCTCTGATGCAACCCAGTTGGAGGCCAGCATGGATCTGGCTTCTCGCACATCCTCTGAGGCTTTTTAGATGACTCTACCTGACGTTGAGGGGGAATCTCATCTGATAATATCTGAATGACCTAGAAATATTCCTCAGATTTTAGTGAGGGAGGAGATTCTTATAACTATTATAGAGTCACGTCAAGGGTCTGATCCTCCAAGTGTGTTTGGTGCAGACATCCCGTAGAAAAGGAAACAAAAAACAAGCATATTTCCACTGTTGTGAAGGATCCCCAGCATGAATGGCAGGATTTCACTCAGGGTTTTGTTCAGTGCTTTGATGGTCTTGAAGCCTCATCAAGGAGTCTCTGTTCCTGCTCTCCCCTAGTCTTCCACATCCAGTCAAGAAGCCTAGGGAATTAGATTCCCCAGATGAGGATCTGGACTCGGGAGAAGAATCCCTAGCTTGTTCTTCCCAAATCCCTTCCCCCCTTGGACTACAGTTCAGAGGAGGAGGATTCCTTAAGTCCAGACTCTCCTTTGGAAGAACTGTCTTTTGGGGATACAATTGCCGACATGATGGAATATTTTAAGTGGGATTTTCCCACATCTCTGATATTCAAATAAGGTATTACGAGCTCCTACGGCTGGAGTCTTCCAAACCTTCTGCTGTTTCTCCTGTTCTGGCTGCCCTTTTAGATACCTTTTGTACAGCTTCTGTAGCCGCTGACTCAGCCTTCTGCACCTAAAAAGCCAGATAGGTTTTACAAGGTACTTGAAGAGTGTAGAATTCATTATAAATGGTCTTCTGCTGACCCTTCTGTAGTGTCAGTCAAATCTGATAAGCCATCCAAATTGCTGCCTTCTGATGAGGATAGTAGGGTCATGGAAAGGTTGGGCAAGAAGGTGTACACTTCTGCCACCTTGTCCTCTGGTGCCATCAACTGCCAGACTCATACAACCATGTATGTTTTATCTCTCAAGTTTCTAAGGTATTTTCTGACCTTCCTGACTCTGAGGAGAAGGCTTTAGCCCCTTCCCCACTGAACTCCATTTCACAAGTTGCTCGCCATTCAATCAAATGCAGCTATGATGCTTCTGATGCCTCCTTCAGGGCAGCTGCCATCGGTTCAGTTATGAGGTGTTATTCTTGGCTTTGTCTTCTTTTACCAGATGACATCAAGGCCAAACATTTGGATGCTTCTTTGGGTAAAAGTCTTTTTGGATCTGCAGCTGCTGACCTTTTCAAGTCCCTACAGGATGAGGGCAAAGCTTTGCAGGAGCTAAAACAAATATTTGTTTCTCCTGTCCCTAAGTTTCAGAGGAACTATCCTTCCAAGCCCGCCTTTGTTCTAGGCAATCTCGCCATCCTCCTAAGGGGAAAAAGAGTTCTAGGCGTGTGTCTCCTGCTAGGTCTACTCATACTCCTGCCTCCCAGAAACCTCCTTTACAGGACAAGCCTGGTTCTATTTGATGGTTTGCTTCTACCTTCCCTCGACCATGTTCCCTTGTCCCTCCACCTTTCCCTGTCTCTTCCAAATTAGCTACAGATCACATCAGATTCTTGGGTTCTATCCATTATCTGTCAGGGATATTTCATGGTTTGGAAGTCCTTTCCTTCCTTTTCAGACATCCCTCAACCACAGGAACAGCTTTCTCATTTCCCAGAGGTTCCTCACTCTCTTTTAGATCAAGACACCATTCAAGCTGTGCCTCCCATCCAGACAGGCAGGCAGGGGTTTTCATTCCAGAATATTTTTGATCCCATGAAAGAAGGGCATATGGAGACCAATTCTGGATCTTTCCTTGCTAAACAACTTTCTCAAGATTCCTTCCTTTTGGATGTTATCCCTTCCTTTTGGATGTTATCCCTTCAGATATTGTTTCCTCTTATATTTCACCAGGCCTTTTTGGTGTCTCTGGATCTAAGGGATACTTACCTTTGCATCCCCATCCATTCTCTTGTCAGGTAGTAATTTTTAATGTTTCTGTATCTCTTCCTTGTCTTTTCGGTTCTCTGCTTTGCCCTTTGGCCTATCTACTACCCCAAGGGCACACACCAAATTCCTCTGTCCTGTCATTGCGTTTTGCAGGTTTAGAGGTATTCAGATTTCTCCCTATCTAGATGACCTGTTCACTCAATCTCCTTCTCCCAGAAGTCTGTTTCAGGATCTCTGGTTTACTGCTTTCTATTACACAGTCTGGGATTCACCATAAACCTCCAGAAATTAGTTCTGATGCCTTCCCAGGATCATATTTTCCTCAGATGCAGGCTTCAGACAGTTCAAATGTTGACATCCTTTTCAGCCCCAAAGGCTTGGTCTGTGATAACCTTTTCCAGTTCTGCCATCTGTCACAGCCAGGGAGTTTCTCAGAAGTTCATGGCTTCCACCATCCCCATGCTCCCACTAGCCAGGCTCCATATGAGGAAACTCCAGTGGTATCTCAGATCAGTGTGGCTTCAGCATTACCACTTCCTGGAGTTCCCGATGCCTTTTCTTCCCTGTCTCAACCTCGAGCTAATGTGCTGGATTCACCAACTGTCTCTCAATCTGGGAATTCCTTTTCAAGTTGTAGTTCATATTCAGAAGCTTTTTACAGATGCCTCAGACAGGGGATGGGGTGCCTCCAGTGCCCCCCTTGAAGGTTCAGGGTCTCTAGCCTCCTCATCATAGGTCAAACCATATCAATGTAAAGGAGATGAGGGCTCTGCTTCTGGCTTTCCAAACTTTTCATTCCCTTTTTGATTAATACCACAGTGATGTGGTATGTCAAAAAGCAGGGGGATATGAGGTCCTATCTTCTTGGCAGACTAGTTCTTCAGGTCTGGGATCTAACCATCCAGTATCAAGTGACAATTCAGCCTGTTTACATTCCCTCAGAGCACAGTCTAGTGGCAGACTCTTTGAGCAGGTCCAACACACAAGCTAACGAATGGATGCTTCACAGAGATATGTTCCTGGACATTGTCCATCAATGGGGTATTCCTTAAGTAGATCTTTTCACCTCCCCTCTGAACAGACAGCTTCCTCTATTCTGTTCTATAGTCCCAAGTCATCTGGCTAGGAAAGTAGCCGCCCTGTCATTTCCTTGAAGGAGATGTTTATATACATGACCCCTACCTTTCTCTGTTGCCACTAGTTCTGCACAAAGTCAGGCAGGACTCTCCCAAAGTCTTGCTCGTGACTCCTTTTTGCCCCAGAAAGCATTGGTTCCCTCTTCTTTCTCATTTGGCCTGGGGAAATCACCACAAGTTACCTCACTGGGTGGATTTTCTCACACAAGACAAGGAATTTCTTGCCCATTCTCACCTGTCCAGTCATCAACTGACACTGTAGGTGATAGGGTTTTCATCCCTTTTAGGCACCTCTTTTCTCAGTATGTATTCTGGCATCTGCAGAAGGCATGGAAACCCCCTATCAGAAAACCTTATATACCCAAATGAAGGCAATTTTTTTGTCTGGTGCCTCTCTCACCATCAGGATCCCTTATCTGTAGAGACTCCTCTAGTTCTGTCTTATTTGTGTGATCTGCTCCATGCTTTGTTGGCTTATTATTCAGTTAAAGCTCACCTGTCAGCAATTTCTGCTTGTCTACCCTTGACTCCTCCTCTGACCTCTAGATTTGAGGTCAAGCAATTTCTCAAAATTGTCCTTCATATCAGTCCTCCCAGGAAGCTTATTCCACCTTCATGAGACCTTAATTTTGTACTGTACTTAGAAGACTGTTCTCCTTTTGGCTCTCACTTCAGCCAAGAGAGTGTCTGAACTTCAGGCTCTCATGGCTATTCCTTATTTCTTACAGAGACTTTCCTTTTCATATTAATCCTACTTTTATGCCCAGATAGTCAACGAGTTGTCTCCTAATCAGTGTGTTCATCTTCCTTCCTTTTTTCCTTTTTTGTAGTCTGCCACTGAGAAGGTTCTTCACCCACTGGATTTGCATAGACAACTCTGGTATTATTTGGATAAAATTAAAGTTATTTGCAAATCTGAGCAGCGTTTGGGTTTTTTTCATCCCATAACTTTGGTTTTGTCTGTTTTTAGGCAATCCATCTCTTCCAGGATTTCTAGAGCCATTTCCTTTTGATATTCTTTTCATGGCAAATGTCTTTCCTTGTCTGTAAAGGCACATTCTACTAGGGCAGTTGCCGACTCTGGTGCCTTTCTCAATGGTCTATATACCATTTCTAACCTTGAAGCTGCTACTTGGTCCTCTGTTCATACTTTCACTGTGCATTACAAGTTGGATGTTATTGCCAAGGCTATCCTGCAAGAGGTTTGCAGAGGGCTCTTCTGTGCCTTCTTCTTCCCAGGCTTCCTCTTAGGCTCTCACACTCTCCCTTAGGTAAAGAATATTGCAACAGTGATATAGAAGGACATATTACAGTTGTGTAACATCGTACCATAACAGTAGATGCCCCTCTCTCCACTATTGCAGTATTTGGTCCCTCCCACCTACCCCCTTGGCCCTATCTCTTGCCCTATATTTTTGTATTTTTGTTGTCCTCCTGACTG
The DNA here is from genome assembly GCF_019279795.1 of Protopterus annectens. Taxonomy (NCBI): domain Eukaryota; kingdom Metazoa; phylum Chordata; order Ceratodontiformes; family Protopteridae; genus Protopterus; species Protopterus annectens. The sequence continues at coordinate 1,348,172,501 of NC_056728.1, forward strand.
AGGGGTTCCTCTTCCTTTTTTCCTTCTGGACCACATGTTCTCCCTGTCCCTGAAAGTATTCTGTCCCTCCTGGGGCTTTTTTTCAGTTCTGATTGTGTGTGTTCATATGTCACCTTTTTGTACCACACCTTGCGCAGAGAGCATGTGTGTGAAGGACTGCACCTATAAAAACTAAAGGCTTTGATATACTGGTCAGACAATGGGCTATCTTTGGAAGGAGATCCCATAGGTAAAGAATACTGCAACAATGAAGAGAAGGACATCTACTTTTATGGTAAGATTTTACACAGCTGTACTTTTTTTTCTGAGATATCTCTTGGATACTTCCCTAGGAAGGGCTTTTCTCCCACTAGACAAAGTAAACCTGTACAAATAAATCTTTGAGCTTTTCCAATCAGTGTCTAACACCCACCAGGGAAATTCTCAGAATTCTGTGTTTCATGGCCTCCTTGAGTACCATGATTTCCTTGGCCAGACTTTACATGAGAAACATTCAATGGTATTTCAGGTCAGTATGGGTTCATAATCAATACACATTATCCAATGCTGGTATTTATGAGAAGAGAGGTATTGTGGTGGGTGGGCAAGTTCTCTCTCAATAATCCAGGTCTCCCTTTCTTCCTTCCACCTCTGCTTCAGGCATTCGCAGCAGATGACTCAGATTTTGCTGGGGGGGGGGGGGGGCTGTAGCAAAAGGGGTGAGAGGACAAGCTCTGTGGAGCAGGCAAGAGAGACAAAAGAACTTAAATGTCAAAGAGATGTTGGCAGTAATCAATGCTTTAAAAACCTTAAATCATCTCTGGTACTCAGTACCTCTGCAAGTTATCACAGACACCACGATAGTGATGTGGTATAAAAACAAACAAGTGAGTACCAGATATTTCCCTTTTTGCAGACTTACCATGATGGCCTAAGAGGTGGCAATTCACATCAAGTTGTCTTTTCAGGCCTCCTATATTCTCTCAGAGCAAAAAATTGTAGCTGACAAACTGAACAGACCCTTATAAATGGAAACTACACTCGGGAGTCTTCCAGGAACTGATCCAGCTGTGGTGAACACCTCTATGGATCTTGCTGCCTCTTTTCAAAACAGATAAAGAAATACTGCTCCAGGATTCCTTGCAAACAGTCCTGAAGATGCATCCCTTTTCATTCCCATGGAGTGGAATGTTACTTTAATGCATTTCCACTCTTTCCACTGATGACTAGTATTCTTCTAACAATGCATTGTTGTTTATGATCATCTCTTGTGAAATCTTACAGTCTGCTGTAAGCACTGAAACACTAAACATTGAAAGATCCAGAAAAACTGTCCAAAGGTGTTGGTAGCTACTCTCTTTTGGCCCAGGCAACAGTCGTTCTTTCTTCTCTTGAAAATGAACAAGGGCAATTATCACAGGCTTCCTCTCAGACTGGATTTACTCACACATGACAGGGGTTGTTTGATACCCTCCAGTCTGAAAACACTTCCATTGACCACCTAGATGATAAAAGTTTTGATATCTTTTAGGCAGCTTTTTTCAGAGGGCATGCATCATGTACTAATGGAGGCTAAAAATCTGCAGCTTAGAAATCTTGTATGTGCAAATAGAAGAGATTTGCTATCTGTGCCACACTAAGAATAAGGACCTTTTTAAGGCCCGGATGCATCTGGGTTCTAGAATATTTGTGGGAGTTATCCTCAGATCTTTCTTACTGTACTGACAAGATTCACCTTTCAGCCATTTCTGCATGCCTCACCTAAGTTCTCTCTTTTCTTTCTCTCTTCAAGTCAAGCAATTTTTGAAAAGGGTTTTACATATCTGTCCACCTAGAAAACAGATGGCTTTTCCTTTGGATCTTAACTTTCTGCTTGAAAGAGCTAACACTTCTACTATTTGAGGTTTTTGACATGAAAAACAATGTTACTTATTATTGTGATTCCGTGAAGAATTATATCTGAATTACAAGTTCTTATGGTGAGTCAGTCATAACACATTTCCAACAAGGACCAGGTTTATTTGAGAACAAATCCTTCTTTTATGCCTAAAATGGATTCAAAATTTATCTTGAACCAATCTGTTATTCTGCCTTTATTCCTTCCAGAACCTAATAACAAAGGCAAAAAAATCTTACATAGTCTGGATATCCACAGGTAGCGCAGATAATGCTTGGACAGAGTAAAATCCTTCAGGAAGGATGATCAGCTATTGTTTTTCCTATGAAGCTAAGAAAAAGGACAACCAGTGTCAAAGCAGACAATTTCAAGATGTTTGTCTCGCAATGTTTCCTTCTGCTGTTTTCACTATATATCAACCACTTTGAGGAAGGGTTCGAGCCCATTTTGACATGGCTTTGGCTCCTTCTGTGACTTTTTGAAAAAGGGTGGACTGTAGAAGTACTCTAGAGGCAGCAACTTGGCCCTCTAATCATACTCTCAAAAAGCATTACAGACTGAACTCCTTTTCTAGGTCCAGAACCAGCTTTGCTAGGACCCTTCTCCAGTGACTCCTGGATTCTTAAATTCCTTCCACCTGCCTGTATTATCTTAAGATTTAGTAATCTACCCATACAGTTTAGGCTATTACAGCAGTGATCTAAATGTTGAACACAGTACAGTTGTCTAAGTAAATTTACCATAACAGTAAGTGTTCCAGTGGGTCCCGTTTGCAGTAGCAGTCCCCTCCCTCCATCCCCATTGTCTTATTTTTGGCACATTATCAGGGTGTGGATTTATATGCTGCTTTGTATATGTCTGCATATGTTATATGTTTACTTACCATTTAACTTTCAGGGCTGTAACCTCTATTCTACTGCTTCTATGCAGCTCTCCTCAAGTCTGTCAGTGGTTAGGGCAATTGTACTTTGTTGCAGCTCCAAGAGATTGTCAGCTAAGTTTGCTTGCTGCTGGGTAACTAGTTATCTTCCTTTAATCTGCAGTCCCCGTTCTTGGATTTTTGCAGTCCAACTATCTTTGGACATTCATAGAGTTTTATCACAGTTTTGCTTCCTTTAATTATTTGTTTTGGGAATACGGATCCGAATTGGATCTGAGCTGGCAACTTCACAAGCATCTGCTCCGAGCTCCAAGCCCCCCCCCCTAGCCATAATACACCACCATTCCCTTCCATCCCTCAGATCGAGTTTGCTGCACCCTAAACCAAACAACCTGATCCAATACACCTTACTGCATACAAATTGTGCCACCACTCGAAACGTAGACCAAAAGCCGCTAAAAGGCGTGCTCTGCTACATGGCAATATGGTAAGGCCAGGGGGAAGGAGGGAGGGACGGTTGAAGACAAATGAAGTAGAACTACTCAGATGGAATGTTGTGGTGAGTACATAACTACTTTATCCGAAGTAGTTTACTTCATTTGATCTTCAACCTATGGGACAGAGTCCCCAGCTACTTTATACACCTGGGTGGCCTTCATATTCCGGAGCACTGCGGATCCAAAGGATGCTCTCCCTCTAGAAGTCAAATCCAATTTATAGTGAGAAATAAAAGTATGAGATGAGGACCAAGTAGCCGCAGAACAAATGCCATATAAGGATACTCAAGACCAAAAGGCCGCGAAGGTAGCCATGGACCTTGTGGAATGAGCTCTAACCTGACCCGGAGGAGACAAGCTTTTGTCTTTGTAAATCTGAAAGATGCAGGGGAGAAATCCACCTAGCAGTGGTCACCTTGGAAATGGGTGTATCCAAAAAAGGTTTAGAGAAGGACACACACAACTGGTCAGATTTGCGAAAAGGTTTGGTCCAATGTAGATAGAAAAGTAGTTGTCTATGAATATCCAACAAATCCAACTTGCATTCAGCTTTATTTGTGAAATTTGAAAAAAAAAACGGGTAGATTGATAGCCTGATTGATATTGATCTCAGATGCCACTTTTGAAAGAAAGGAGGGATTAGTACGAACAGAAACCCTGTCCTTAAGGAAAACCATATGTGGAACCTTGACAGACAGTGCCTGAAGTTCTGAGACCCTCTTAGCCAAGGTGATGGCCACTAGGAAGGCTGTCTTCCAAGATAGAAATTTAAGAGCTACAGTTGTTGCAGGTTCAAAAAGAGGGGCAACCAGAGCTTGCAATACCATAGTAAGGTCCCACGGGGGGGGAGGGGGGGATCTTTGACCGGAGGATGTAAAAGAAATGTACCTTTGATAAAAGCTTTGCACAATCTGGAAGAAGCCATGTTCTCACCAATGTGGAAATTAGAAATAGAGGCTAGTTGAACTTTCACTGTAGACGAGCTAGCCCCCTGTTGAAAATATTTGCAAAACAATCAAGGATAGCCGAGACTGGAGCCCTGAAAGGGTCTAAATCCCTTTGAGAAGCCCAAATGGAAAAATGTTTCCATTTGCTACTGTAGATTTTCCTGGTGGATGATTTAAGGGCTGCCACGGGAGTAGTCTTGACCGAAGAAGACAAACCGGGAGTCCTAGCAATTAAGGGAACTGGAGCAGCCAAGCCGTGAGCTTCAGACTGTCCAGGTTCAGATGAGGGACCCTCGAGACGCGAGAGATGACATCTGGAAGGGGATCCAAGGAGGAGCTAGAAGATGAGACCAGAGAAAGGGAAACCATACTTGGCAAGGCCAGAATGGGGCAATGAGGATCACTTTGCTCCCCAGTCAACATGTCTTCTGGAGGAACTTTGGAATAAGAGGTAAAGGAGGGTAAGCATAAAGAAGACCGGGAGACCAAGCATGGACTAGAGCATCTCAGGGGATTCCCCTGACGGGGGGTTTAGAGCGAAGAACTTGCTCCACTTCATATTAGAAGGCGATGCGAAGGGATCGCAGCAAGGCCGACCTCACACTAGAAACATCTGCCCTGCTACTGAAGAATTCAGAGACCACTCATAAGGCATCAGAATAGTCCAGCTTAGTTTGTCCACCAGAATGTTGGACCATCCCGGAATGTGCATTGCTACCAGAAAATGACTGGTGGAGATCACCCATTCCCAACCTCTCAAGGCCTCGCGACAGAGGGGGGTAGAATCTGGTCCTTCCCTGTTTGTTGATATACCAGACCACCGACATGTTGTCTGACTGAATCACAATAGTTCCTAGAGGGAGAAAGGCATGAAGGACCTGCAACACTAAAAGGACCACCCTCATCTCTAGAATGTTTATATGCAAACTGGACTCAATTGGGGACCACATGCCTTGAACTGTCCTTCCCGAGCAATACCCCCCCCACCCTAGCTGGGAGGCATCTGTGGTCACTGTGGTTTGGACAGGAGCTGTGACAAAAGGTCGTTCTTCCAATATTTCTGAAGAGTGCATTCATCAGAGGAGGGACGACCTGCAGGCTTTGCTTATGTGTATCTGATGTGTCAGTGGAAGAGCCAACATAGACCTTTGCACAACTAGAGTCCACTGAAGTACTTGCAAGTGTAAATGAGCACACGGTAGAAGCATGATCGTTGCTGCCATAGAACCTAGGGCCCGTAAAACCAACTCCGCTGAAGGGAGATGAGCCTGGTATATGAAAGCGAAGTGCATCCATAAGCTTCAAATTCTCTCCGAGGTCAGGAAGACTTTTGTCTGTAAAGTGTCAATCCATACTACTATGTATTCTGTAACCTGGACAGGGTTTAGAAGAGATTTGGCTGTGTTGACTGTAATTCCTAGATGGTGTGCAAGATGTAGGAAATAGTCTCTGGTCTGGCAAGGAGCCAATCCTCCAGGTAAGGTTAGGTAGACCGGAATTCCTTGAAGCCTCAGGTGAGCCGCTACCATTGCCATCACTTTGGTGAACACCCTGGGGGCTGTGGTGAGACCAAAGGGTAGGGCTCGAAACTGGTAATGATCGGCCCCTAGCCGGAAGCGGAGGAACCACCTGGAGCTTCTGTGCATCTTTATGTGATTGTAAGCATCCTGGAGGTCTAATGGGTACATCCAGTCACTCTCTTGCAGGTACGTCAGGATGGGCTGTAATGTGACCCTCCGGAGTTTCTCTTTGGCAACTGACAGGTTTAGGGTTGGCAGATCCAGAATGGGCCGTACGTCTCCAGTCTTTTTTGACACCAAAAAGAGCTTGGACTAGATGCCCGATCCGGACTGGAGTACAGGTTCGATGGCTCACTTCTTTAGCAGCTTGATAACCTGTAGTGCTGCTGCGTCCCTTTGCATGGGTGGTACATCTGGGAGGTGTTTGGGTGAAGTGGGAGGAACCACAAACGGGATTGAATAACCTCTGGATATTATCTGAAGCACCCAATGGTCTGATGACACAGACTCCCATGCCGTCAGGTGCAATGACAGGTGACCCCCGATGCCTCCAGAGCAAAGCAGTCAGGCAACCCCTCAGGTTTGGTGTACAGGCCTGTCCAAGAAAGGTTCTTGAGACCCAAAATTCCTCTGACCCCCTCTGCCTCTGGGCTGGCATCTGTCCTGTCCCCCTCTGCCTCTACAGGAAGAAGAGTCCTGAGTGTCCCAGAAATACCAGAACCACATCTTCTTTTGCCCTCGCTGATTCCGAAAAAAGGATCTTTGAGGGTTCAAGAAGTGGATCCCGATGGCAGACAGTGTCTTCCTGTCTTTCTCACTCTGGACCAAAGTGTCACTGATGGTTTTCTAAATAGGGAAGAGCTGTCATAAGGGGCATTCGCAAAAGACGCCTTGAAGGGTTCGTGAACTGTCGCAATCTAAGCTAGGCATGATGCCTCATGGCAATGCCGGACCTAGCCACCCTAGCCGCTCCCTCGGTAGCGTGCGAGAGCAGGCACATGGATATATTAGAGACCACTTTCAAGGTAGCCATCCTTGTTGAGAAAGTATGCCTGTCCTCCTGCGACATGGACTGTAAGTGCGACTCAGCTATTTCCTTAACCAGGTCACACTGTAGTCATGTAACATGGGCCAGGTAGTTCAGCTCCCTTATAGAAAAGGTTGCTGATGCATACACCTGCTTCCCTAGATGATCTATCATCCTAGACTTGCATTCAGGAAGATGGACCGAGGAACTCTCCTGGGCTAGTTCTTCCTTGGTGGTGGCTTCTACCATCATAGTGTCTACCGGGGACCCTTTATTCCAGGCAGGTCAGTCCGCAGCGGGGCTTAAAATTTTATCCGGACGCTTTGGAATTGGCTCCACGGTGTCTGGTTCCTTCCAAGCCTGACATGTGACCAAGTCCACTAAGGGATCCATTGGGGGGAACACCCAGGAAGTAGACAGGTCCATGCCGAAGGCCTCCAG